>NC_067282.1:163080151-163383182 GCF_020740795.1 Apus apus
CAGTTCCTGGGTTTTGTAAACATGCAAATGAGTGAATAGCTATATTAAGTCCTTCACTACATGAATCTGTTACTCATTAATTATCTTCTCTGGAGATGGCGTTTATGGCTGTTCATGAGCTTCCTTGATCAGTGAAGCTGTGTACTTGGACAGATTTAAGGAGTAGCAGAAAAAAATCCCAACAACAAAAGGTCAAAAGATCCCAGCAAAGGGCTGATCATACTTATATCATTCTATGCAGATTTAACTTAATCTGAAAGATATCCAGGACTTCCAGACATTCTGTTCTCTGTGTGTCCAAGGAGATGAAGGGAGAAGGGGGAGGAGGCTACAAAGTTCATTACTGGCATCTTTTTATATCAAAGGCATAATTTTTATCACGGGTATGAAAGACGGCACATCCCTACTTATGATGACATAAGCAAAAAACTAAATAAACTTTCTATCCATTCTGAGTTTAAATTCACCTTTCCAAAACTGTTTCTAGTTCCATCTAATTATAGTATTTCCAATGTATACAAGAGCACATGTAATTCTAAAGTGACACCTTCCACCTGTTCTGTCTAAATCGTCATCTAACACTCACTCTGGCTTCTCGCTGAATTTAGGATCCAATTCAGCTTTTAGGCTCACCTCCAATACTATATCTGTATGGCTTTTTTCTTGTAAAATTCATAGATAAAGAAAGATAGAGATCTTTGTATCCCTTGCCTCTTTCTCTAATTTCAAATATCATATGAAAAAAGGCAATCTTTTTTTTCCTATACCTTTTAATTTTGGATTGTTTCTGCTATGCTTGCTTCTAGAATTGCATTGCACAGTTGAATGGTAGTAGCTGTACAGTCTCAGTCCATGGGAAAGTTATTATATTCACAGTTTTCTTTTCTCGCTTGTAATTGATTCCAGAGAGAAATCATACACATTAATACATATTATCTCGTTTGCAGCACAGATGTCTATCATGAAATCATTCACTATGTGAAACTCCTGTTGAAGTCAGAGTCATGCCTGCAAGTGGACAGCAAGGTCAGGAGCAGATTTACTTTCATATAATTTTTATGTATTGACAGAGTATGTTTACTCTCTAATATATTGCAAAGAGTGATGGGTAAACCACAAAGAATCTCAATGCTTGGACAAACACCAAAATGGATGCTCTTTTTAACTGTATTCCAACTGTCTAAAGCCATTTGATTCTCCACAGCTGGGCTGGATGTCTTACAAGATTAGATATTTCAGCCCTTCTGCTTCCCATTCTAGCCAAGTGGAGACAGTTTAAATTTGAAAGGGAAGTGGGGGGAGAAGATGGAAACAGAACCATGTCAAGCATTAAATATAAACTAGATTGTCAAATATTTACCTGTTAATTTGAGATTCTAGTAAAATTGTGTTCTTAATATGGGTATCCCAGTGACCCTGGCCCCAGACTATATAACACTTACTTTTCTCACAACAACCATAGAATACTAGCTGAAGGATTTACATCCCAGCCAAACACTTCAATCTGTTACAGACAGTCAGTGATCAGGGAACTAGCAGACAGATTCCTAATGATTCCATAACCATGACAGAAATGACAACTAGCTTTGATTTCATATTTGTTTCCCTGAAATTAAAAGAGCAGAGTGCTGAAATTTTAATCACCTTTATTATTAAAGATTATCTCCTTCTAGCTATTGGAAAATAATGGGGATCCTGAGGGAATAGACTTGGAGTTTTTGATGGAACCTGCTGTATCAATCACTTTGCATATCTCATTTTTACATTCCCATGTTAATAAACCTGATGTTTAAGTAAGCCAAACTCAGTAATATCTAAGTTCTGATCTTTTAATATCCATTTTTCTTGATGAAAGAACTATGTATGAGATGCCCTGTGAAAGTAAATACTGCACTAGATTAGCACTTTGTAGCTAAATTATGTTGTACTGAGTTTCTTGGCCAGATGTTATGAGAAACTTAATCTGAGGTTTATCCTAGCAGGTATTGATGATTTTGTTTAAAACACTTATGCAAGCAATCAGGTTAGCTGCTTAAAACTTCATTATAAATACAGAAAAAGTTTGTAGTTAAAACAGCTGCATTTTGCACCACTGCCATCAATTAGAGTATTTCAATAACATAAGAAACTGAAATACCACAATACATACCTACTAATTAGTCCTTTTAACTAAATTCTTCTTATATTAAATTTTCAGGAGAAATTTTAGTAGCATTAACAGATTTTAAAACGTATGTTTGTGTATCTTATTTTGATAGGTTTCATTGTAAAATCATTTTTTCAGAAAAACTGACCCTCAGGAAACAGCAGGAGTGGGGCTGTTCTGGGATGGAGATGAGCTCGGAATTATGATGACCCTGGGTTGGGCAGTGATGTTCCCAAAAGCTGTAGTCCCATAGTACCTGATCAGAGGCAGTGGTAGCAACAAATTATCCAAATGATCATTCCAGACAAGGCAGGGCAAGAAGTCAGGTCCACAGCCCAGCCATGAAGATCAATAAAAAACTGCAAGAGTTTCAGCTAGAGGCAGGAATAGGAATGAGGCTAAACATCAGCTCAGTCCAAAATCATCCAGGAAGCCCAACCAGGAGAGCAGAACTGTAGTTGTAAGGACATGTATACTTTCTGCATCACTCAGGCAAAGTGAAGGTGTCCTGACCTTACCTTAAATGGAGCCTCTGGTGCCATGTGAATCTAATCAGTGCAAGTATGGCTTTTTGGTGCCCCCTAGAACCTAATAGTTTTCATTACAATAGACTGAAATAAGTAGACCCCATGTCTTTGAATCCCTGTGAAAAGTATCTCAATAGTATTGCTTTTTCAAACATGGATTTTGTCAAGGCTGGTGAAGGGTTAACATCTGGGGCACTATAGCTGGCAGAAAGAGAAGCTAAGCACTCCTGAAAAGGCTTTATGTATGGCTGACCCTCTCTAACCCCAGCTAGTGAAATCTGAATAAGCCAGTTTTCCTGTCCTGCTTCCTCCTGCTGTCCCTCCAGTTATTTGACTACAGAAATCCACTAAATAGGTCAGAGCTGCTTCAAGGAAGTTACAATAGTCACTGAACCTGAAAATTGATCCTTGCAGCCCATGGGGTAGGGGGGAATTTTCATACCTAGGCCAGAGAAAGCTGCCTCAGACATATTAAGAGGAAACAAGAGATGTGGGATGGAAATGGAGAATAACGAAGGAAAATTAAAATAATCTTTTAGTTATAACAATTATATATACTTGGACAATAAACTGATACAAGGCATCAGTAAAACAAAACAAAAAAATACTGTCTGAATCCAAAACTTGCCTAAAAAACTCATTCTATCAATGAATGAAGACTTACTTCCTTCTATACATCAATTCATTATCTTGGGATGAATAAATTATGTGAGGTTTTACTAAAGTATGAACTTCAGTTAAAACTTTTCTCACATAGATCTCTATATTGTGTCTGAGCTCCCCAGTGTCATCTCATGCTACAGCTTTTCCCCAGTATGGGGTTCCTAATAAGGTTTCTTTCCTTATTTAGTTATCCAGTTTCCCAAACCTTGCTAGAGTTTCTTTATGTTTGAAGTTCCCACCACTCTGCCAGATGTGAACTGAAACTTGCAAATGAGTTCATGCTTTACTGGATGCACACATTAACAATAGCATCACTGCAGAAGGGTCGTTTCAATAGGAAAGTAGAGTTTAAATAGTCTAGTAATGATAGTTGGCAAGTCCAGTAAACTATTATAATTGAAATAGCACTGGTTTTGGTACATTTTTAGAGCCTCATTTTCATAGGACTGTTACTCAAAGTGAAGGCAAGAAATATTTTCCAGAAATTTGATAGCTGGCAGCTCAGATAAACTTTGTTTTACTTAACAGATGTATCTCAAAACCTCCTATATCTCCAGTTAATAACGGATGGAATAATTTTATGGATTTTATACATTCATGTATATAAAACATACCAATATACTTATAATCAGAAACCTAGACAGAAAATTACCCTTAAGTTCAGAAAAAGGGATATACCCTTAGAGTCTTGCAAAATGTTATGTTCTGTGCTATATATGTTAAATACACTTTTGACATAAGCATCCATTTTTGTGGCTGAGTCACCTTCCTTAGGTTCTTCTACCAGCTCAGTCACATAGCATTTCAGCTCCAGGAAGAACAAAACTGACAGATTATCTCAGTGACATTTTTTCCCAAACATAGTTGAAAGTGCTAATGACAGTCTACTTCATGTGCTCAAGCTGCTTAAATCATAAAAGTTTCATTTTTAATTAGGAAAATAAATACCAAGATGTGAACACAGAAAAGAGATATGAAAGGAGAATAAGTTGTAAAAGTCAATGACAACTTACTCAGTAGCAGAAAGAGCTATACAATGAAGGACATTTGCTTTGTGTGAAACACTTTTAATACATTTCCCATATCCTGTGTTCAAAAATGCCTGTAAAAGTGGCTTGCTTTAGTTGGAGAAAAGATGAAACAGAGGTGAGCAAGTAAATTGACTAACTGCAATCTCACTTTAGGAGGAACCTAATGCTTTCACTGCAACTACTATTCAGAGCAAATTTTTTTCTTTTGTAAACCTCTGAAACTCATCCATATCATTACTTTACTGTGCCTACTATCGTCTCCAGCACAGCTCTAGCTGCATGTTCTTCCCTAGCTTTTTATCTGTCATTCTTTCTTTTATCTCAGTCTTCATTCAGAAGAGCACAAACCCAGTCCCTCAAGCCTGAGCTGACATTTCAAGTCCTGGATTTTCAACTGGGTTTAAAATTAAAAATTAATTTGCCCATCTTTATCTACCAGAAGCTAGATTTCCCTTCACTCCCAAATTTATTCCATTCTCAAGTACTGTAGTGCTTCCTAATGGCAGTATAATATACCAGACAGCCATTAATGCTTTGAATTAGCTCAGCACTGGTACCTGGCTGCCAGTTAGCCTCCTGTACAACATGATATTAAAATTTGTGGTTTACATAGCCATCTAAATTTTTTATACCATATTCTGAATATCTTGTTATTATTATTTTAATATTTTGTGAGGCAAAAGAAAAGTTTTATCTGGAAATAAAAGTACATATGTCCTATGTTTCTGTCTCTTTGTAGCGTCTTTTGATGTAAGATAGATGTTTTTGTAAGCATTTATCTTTGTCTACACTTTATTCGGCACCCAAATAAACTTTCATCTGTAGACTCTTATGTATCTTTTATTTCTTTTTTCTTTTTTCTTTTTTTTTTTTTTTTTTTAGGAAAATCCTTGCTTGATAGAACACAGATAATTATTTTGCAAATTATTGCCAAGAGATCTTTTGAAAGATTTGCTATCCTATGATGACGGACTTTGAATGATGATTTTCTGATTCCCCAGTAATGATAAGGACTTTGAATTTATCACTTACCTGAATGTCTTTGACCTAGGTGTTCAATTATTATTTTCAGCTCAGGAGAAATATAGAAAAAAATATATATTCTCTAACTCTCAGTTTTAGAAATAGGTTTATTTCTGCAACTAAAAGACAGTAAAAAAATTTCTAGAAATAAACTCATATTTACAAATATATTAATATCTTTATTGGGGATTACACTAAAATGCTGTTAATCTTTAATTGTTTCTCTTCCTGCAGTTTATTCTTAACATGTAGGAAGCAACTATTTTCTCAGCAGCCACTTTTTAATCTAAACAGGGCAAAGTCTTGTAATATCTTCCACAATGCCTGACAGTATTTTTCTTATGCTGAAGGGAACAGAATAGATATCTGGAATAGGGTATTCCCAGTTATAATGTGCCAGTCCTTTTCTTGTTGCTACTGAACGTGCCCGCTTTTTTCTTTGGATCATGTGTCTTGATCCCTGCAGCCTTTATGAGGTTATGACAAGTCTCATTAATCATCATTATAATCACTACACACCATTTCTCCCTGGCCACAGACTTAAACATGTCATTTAATCTCTGAATTCCTCCCCTGTCTTTTCCATGCATCAAATAAAAAATATTTATTGCAGCTTTCAAAGCTCTCTATGTCTCTATTCTTCCTTAGTAATTTGTTCCTGTGTGGCCACGTCAGGTATGTCCACATTCGAAAATCAGCCTGAAGCTTTTGCTTTTGAAAAAAATGCTTTAGCCATACTTTGACTCACATTGCACAGTAGTTTCTGGGCTCACAAGTTGTATTTATGTTCAATTAAGTTAAACCTGAAGATGCATTGCAGTGGCTAATGGACACTCAGTCCCCATGACCAGATGTGTAGTTGTACTGCATAGGACAGAATTAATTTTCTTCATCGCTGCTTGTACCATGCTGCTTTTTAGATTTGTGACCAAAACAATACCAATGACACAAGGAAGCTGTAACTATTGCTATTGTGTTTGCACAGCACTAAGGCCTATTCTGTTTATCACTCTGGCCCTCCACTAAATAAACTGGGGGTACACAATAGGATGGGAGAGGACAAAACCAGGCAGATGACTCAAACTGACCAAAGGAATATTCCATGCCATGTGACTTCATGCTCGCAATAAAAGCTGTGGGAAAGAAGGAGGAAGAATGAAGGGGGAACGTTTAGAGCGATGGCATCTGTCTTCCAGGTAACTGTAACATGTGATGTACTTTCCCGGAAATGATAAAACAGCTGCTTTCCAAAGGGAAGTAGTGAATTGATTCCTTATTTGGCTGTGCTTGCTTGCACAGATTTTGCTCTGCTTATTAAATGGTCTTTATCTCAACCCACTAGTTTTCTCATTTTTACCCTTCCAATTCTCTCCCCCATCCCACCTGTGGGGGATGGAGTGAGAGGGGCGTGGTAAAGTGAGAGCTGTGCAGGGCTTGACTGACTACCAGGGCTAACCCATATCAGTAGTGTATTATATACCCTCTGTCTCCCTGTCCCTATGTCCACCCCCATGTGGGTGTCAGGCCCAACTGTTTGGCTCTGTGAAGCTCGCTCTGTCGTTGTATGCTTTCCAGTAATGTTAGTGTAAGCATCTTTTTCTCATCTACTTGAACAAGGGCCAGTGAAGCTGGGCTGTAAGAGCTTTCAATACCTTCATTCTGGCTCTGCTCTTCTTTTATAATACAGTTGCCACACAGATATTTTCATGTGGTCCACTGATCCTACAGTTAATAGATTTGAAGGAAGCTAACTCTAGAAATAAACGTATGACCTAAACCAAAACTAATAGGTAACAATGACCTGTATGAGGGGATAGATTGTATCCTCAGCATGTTCGCTGATGATAAGAAACTGGGAGGGGTGACTGACACACCAGAGGGATGTGCTGCAACCTAACAAGATCTAGACAAGCTAGAGAGCTGGGCAAAGGCAAACCTCATGAAGTTCAGTAAGGACAAGTGTAGAGTCCTGCATCTGGGGAGGAATAATATTCCTTCTCATTGTTTTTAAGGATATCTTTAAACCAAAGCTGCAGACTGAAAAGCGCTGTAGAAAGAAGTAGACATTTGCATGTGATAAGGAGATTTTAATCCAGAGATCCAGAGCCTTTTATGTTATTAATGGTACATGGTAAAGGATAGAAGTCTTTGCTTCTAAAGTCACCAGTCATCAATTTCAATATTAAAGGAATATTTTGCATAGCTGTGAAAAAATCTCCAAACTTGGTTTGAGATAAGCAACCTTTGAACACTTAGAGAAATCTTTACCTTAGTTTTTTGGTTTGATTTGAAATAGCAATATCACAAGTGTTTTGTGACTTAGCATGTCTCTAAAAATCCTGGCATTTTGTCTTTCATCTAGAGTATTGAATGCTATGGAAGAAATTACTGTGATGGCTTTTTTTCCATTTTTGCTTCATTTGACTGAAAGGAAAGTAAGTTTCCTTGATCAAAACTATGCTAAAACAGTCCAGCCTGTATTTTGCCTTCATTTCCTTTCTATGACACACATTTTAAAATCTAGGTAAACTGTAGGTTAACATATTTATTAGATAATTTTTAAGGAAGAAAACTTTGCTGCTCACTTAAAATTTTCAGGTGTTAGTCAATGCCTTAGTGATCAACCTTGGATAGCATAGTTTTAGTTTTTAGTTCTGAATTTCTGGGTTTGGGGTTTATTTGGTTCATTGGTTGTTCTTTCACAACTGCTGGGGTTTAAGAGTTTTCTATGAAATGGCTTGATATCTACCTATGCCAGGGTCGTTTTCATAATCACTAAATCTTTCATATCGGATGATGTCTTGTCATATTTTCATAATTTATTTTTTCTTGGTCCCACTTCACTGTAAAAGTATTGTGATTCATAGTTACTGAAATTTTTACATTCTCTTTTCTATGATCTTGAATTTGTTTTTTATATGTATACATAAAGTCTCAAGCTACAGAGGGAAACTGTAGTATTTAGGAAAAATGTCTGTAAAATGATTGAGCTATAACTACAGGTTGAGGGACTGTGTTATCCCTCATTTTTATTACTGCCACTTCTATTTTATAGTCATGTCTACAAAACAGGAGTTTTGATTCTTTACATATGTCATAAGTAATATTTAAAGACAGTAGAACGGAACATGTTCTTCAGTTCCTATTATGGATCACTCTTTTCCATTATAAACTCAAACAAATGGCCTACATACACCAGGGGGAGAGTAAAACATTATCAGAGAGCAGATTCCATGTTTAATCTGTAAAATTCTAAAACAAAGTATACTCACCACCTCAATTTTTAGTTTGTCTTTATCTGATTTTTGTTAATGTTTTCCACAAATTAATTTAATTCATTTATTAAGTGGTATTTTCATATTGAATTATCATGTACTAAAGATGAAACAGAACAAAAAAAAAAGCTAATAAAATACAATCATTTTCCACATTCATGATGAGTAAAGATGAATATTCTCTCAATGTTCTGAGTTACAAGCATAATGTATAAAATATTTTAGCAGCTCCTAAATCTGAGTAAAGTTGTGGGGTTTCTGCAGAAACTTCATATGGTAAATAATAAGAAGACTTACCACCTGTACCACCCAGTTCCAAACAGATAAGAGTCTATTTCAAACCATTTGGGAAAAAAAAAATAGTAGCAAAGATGCTGCAACCCCAAAATTGCAGTTGAGCACATATGGTTAGATTCTCAACAGCCACAAAACACCACTTTTGTGGTGAGTTAGAAGGGATAGCTTTTCCAAAAGTCAGGAAATAATTTCACTTTTTAAGGGGGAAAATAACAAGATTTCATAAATTTTATCTGGAAGAAGAAAACAATAGTTGAAACCCTGTCACCGTTTGACTCAGGTCCGACAACAATGCTCTCGATCCCCTCCCCCCCCGACCCAGGTAGGGAAGGAGAGAGAGAAAAAGAGAGAGACTTGGCTGGATTGAAAACTAAACTACACAGCTTTAATTAAAACACTAATGAATCATACAAGAAAATATATACAATTATATACAGATATATTCAGATATGGGCAAAAGCCTCTCGCCTCCCCCCACCCCCAGCAACTCCCACAGCACTCCCCTGAACTGGGAAGAGTCCCGAGGAATCCCGGAGCTGCTGCTGGAGAAAGCAGAGAGTTATGAGGGTCAGGAGAGCTCGAGCCTAAGGGTCGACGGTGATGGATGAACAGAGTCCTCCCCGGACGCCGGCCGTGGACGGAAGAGGAGACGGAAGCAGCAGCAGGAAGCTGTCTCTGACCTTCCTTTGAGCTTACGTAGATATATGGAATGGAATATCTTTGGCCAATTTTGCTGTCTGTCTAACTCAGCCTCCCACGGGGGGGGGTCAGAGATCTCCCCATAGTATCTGAGCCGGCGGAGTGAAGGTGTAACCTTGAAGCCTCAGTAGTTAGAAAAATATTCCACTGTCTTATCAGCCTAGCAGAACACACAGTTGCTAGTTAAAAGAAAGCTTACTGAAGGAAAAAAAAATCAGTGAAAAGAAAAATTGGCTTAATCCTGGCTCAAACCAGGACAAACCCAATAATGAATTCCTTTCTGACTAGAGAGAGTAATGGAAAGTTGGTGGGATTTTAAATCTATTTATTCTCATTAGGACATTGAAACTGAGATTGAATAAACCTACCTGCTGCTATTTGATGATCTGTGTGGTAACAGAATCATAGAATGGCTTGGGTTGGATGGGACCTTAAAGATCATCTAGTTTCAAGACCCTTGTCATAGGCAGGGACATCTTCCACTATAGCAGGTTGCTCAGAGCCTCATCCAATCTGGCCTTGAATACTTCCAGGAAGGGGGCATCCACAACTTCCTTGTGCAACTGGTTCCAGTCTCTCAGCACTCTCATAGCAAAATATTATTATTATCTAACCTAAATCTACCTCTTCCAGTTTGAATCCACAGTCCGTCCCCCCCTGCATCTTATCATTACAAGCCCTTGTATAAAAAGTCCCTCCCCAGCTTTTCTGTAGGACCCCTTCAGGTACTGGTGGGCCACTATAAGGTCTCCCTGGAACTTTCTTTTCTCCAGGCTGGACAACCCCAACTCTCCCAGCCTTTCCCCAGAGGAGAGGTGTTCCAGCCCTTGGATCATCCTGGTAGCCCTCCTTTGGACTCACTCCAACAGTTCCATATCCTTCTTGTGCTGGGGGATCCAGAATTGGACACGGTACTCCAGATCAGGTCTCATGAGAGCAGAGGGGAAAATCACTTCCCTCAACCTGCTGGACATGCTTCTTCTGATGCAGCCCAGGGTACGGTTGTCTTTCTGGGCTGGAATCACATTTTGCTGGCTCATTTTGTGCTTGTCATCGACCAACACTACAAAGTCCTTCTCCTCATGGCTGTTCTCAATTCTTCTTGGCCCAGCCTGTGTTTTTCCTTGGGATTTCCCTGACCCCTGTGAAGGACTTCCCATTTCACTTTGTTGAACTTCATGAGGTTGGTATGGGCCCATCTCTAAAGTCTGTCAAGGTACCTCTGGATCACATGCCTTCCCTCCAGTGTGTTGACCACACCACACAACTTGGTGTTGTCAGCAAGCTTGCTGAGGATGCACTCCATTCCACTGGCCATGAGTCTGACAAAGATGTTAAACACTTCCCCACCATGGAGCACCTCCTTTGCTTCTTGCTGTTCCCTTTTCACAGCATTTTAATCCTTTTTAAAGTATTTTTTCCCAGAGACATTGCCATCTTGTCTGAGGGGCTCAGCTCTGACCTATGAGCTGTTGGTCGGAACCAGCTGGAACTGCTGTGACCAGCATGGTGCAGCCCTGACCTCTCCTCACAGAGGCCCTGGCTATCACCACCTGGGCACTTGCACAATATAGATGTATGTGTGTGTGTGTATTCAGTGCCTTTGTCTATCA
This sequence comes from Apus apus, assembly GCF_020740795.1. Classification (NCBI taxonomy): domain Eukaryota; kingdom Metazoa; phylum Chordata; class Aves; order Apodiformes; family Apodidae; genus Apus; species Apus apus. The sequence continues at coordinate 163,091,426 of NC_067282.1, forward strand.
GTTTTTACTGAAAATACTAAAGAAATTGTATTGCTACAGAAAATAAGGATCTAATCAATGCATTTACAACAGGAAAACCCTGTACAAAGATAACCAGCAGTGTGTTATTTTAAGAGAAAGAGTATGTACAGGCTGCAACATGTTCTCTTGAGACTGGGTCTGAAAGTAAAAAGTATTTCACAAAAAAAAAAAAAAAAAAAAAAAAAAAAAAATTAGGGAATATTACCAATATTATCTGAAAAGTAGAACCCACACCCATATACCAACCATGACAACTTTTGTCCACTTGCTGGTTAGTTCTGCTCAAGCTATCCTGCTCAGAAGCTATCCCTTAAGATGCAACATAATGTGAAAATTCCATACCTTGGAACCATTTTGAATTTTTACTGTGCATCATACTTTTTGTCTCAGCCTTTTAGCCTACGACCATCAAGAGTTACTTTAATTCTCTTTGTAAAAAATGGTTTTGTTTCAAAAAGAAATCTAGAAGTAAAAGCCAGACAAGAAAATTTTTTGCCATTCATGACTATACCTACAATATGTTGTTAGCTTGTTAAATTATGAATGAACTTGAAGATGCAACATGCCTTATTAATACATTACCATTTGAAACTAAACAATGTTCATTAGAACAAGACTTGACATTATATTGCTGACTTCAGTGTATCAAATCACATTTTAATAATAATAATCTACTGGTAATTGCATACTTCCAAAACTAAGACCCTCTGACTTTGTAACCTCAGTTTTAAGTAGAGATTTTATTGTCTTTTTTTTTTTTTTTTTTTTTTTGAGAATGTAGTGTAGTGGTTTTTTTGAAAGTGACATCATTGAACCATTTGTTATTTGCTCAAGCATACACGCTTTTAAGGCATTTTTAAAAAGTAGTTTTCACTACTTTTGTTGTATCAATTAACAACTGTGAAGTATTAAAAATATTCATAGATAGATACATCTTTCTGCAGATCCCCACACATAACAGTTTTTCGTGATTCATAAAATGAACAAATTGTCAATTGACTCTAATTAACAACATAGACATTTTAAAGACATTTAGAAGTAATAATTTTTTCCCAGGCATGGTCTGGTATAACTGTGCTGTGCAGGTCCATTGACAGTCTGTTGCTGTAGTGAAAAAAAAGGATGAGCAGAAAGATAATGAAGCTTTACAGGTCGATGTAAGGCAAAAGTCCTGTGATTTGGTCAGCTATTAGATGTCTTCCTTAACATAAGAACTTTTGCACATGGCTATGACCAAGCTCTGTCTTAGCAATTAACTCCATGTGTGGTTTAAATATTCTGATGTCTGGAGTGTTCCTGAAAGTGATTAAAATGTATCTGTTTTATTTTGCTGTAAAATGTCTAGTTTCTTGAAACAGTTACATTATCTTGACCATGGTAACCATCACTTCCAGCTGAACACATTAAAGGCACTCCTCCCCACATGTTGCACTTAGTCTTCCCTTGATTCTTTTGCTATCTTCAATACAACGGGAGAAAGAGAAGAGAAGAGAAAGTTGTCTTATCTCTGGTTGCTCTCTTCCATTTAGGTTCCATCTTTCCATATATGTGTCCCAGTGTAGTGTGATGTTTTTCATTAAGCTAGAACATATTTTCACCAAAGTGAGGAAATACGGGAGTGTTAAGAACAAAGCAAAGTTTATGGATGGATAATTGGATGTATAATTATTTCAAATATCAAGTTCTGTTGTCCAAGGGACCATATAAAAAGCATCAACAACTTTTAAACAACCAAAAGTGCAGATGTCACATGCATTCACATCAACAGAATATCTAAATATTTTAAAAATTCTCCTATTCACATATCAGTAATGATAAATCCATTAAGGAAAAGGACACAGGTAATACTGTTCCTAACCAAAATCTGGTAATGTGACCATGCACAAACATAAAGGAATGAGAGAACATGTATGGCACATTTCACTACTACTTATGTACTTGAGTGAAGTAGGTGAATAAACATTTTGAGTAAAGATCAAAAAAGACTGTCTGGGAAAACAATTAGGAAGCCAGAACATTATTTTTCTAACTGGAAAGATTTATATTTTGACATCACCGCCAATTTCAGCCATCCAAAATCATGAGTCAAACTTCAGATAATCATAGGATTGGCTTAAAAATAGAATGCTAAAAAAAATATATACTTTGTGGGTTTTTTTACTAGCACTTTGCTTTCTAAGATCTTACAATATTACTTGTTTCATTTTGTCAGTGTTTCATAAACAAGCATTAAAACTTGAAGCTTATCTTCTAAAATAAAATCTCCCACAATCTCTTAATTCCAGCTGCAGTGGTTTATGAAAATACTAAATATTATGAGACTTTTGTTGTATTTATGAAGGCTGGGAATACAGCCAATTAACCAGCAACATTTAAGACATACGTTGACAATAGAAATATAAATAAAATGGATTTTCAAGACATCCATTACCTTCACACTTATTTTTTGGCACAAAGTAGATTCAGGACTGGTGTAAGGCTGACTCCTTAATCCCCCCCAAAAAAAAGCAGAAGTCAAGTGTGATGGCAACTTCCCTCACAGAAGTGCTGGAGGAGTAGACAGGCAGAAGATGGGCAAAGGTAGTCCCTTTGTCAAAAGCAAGGCATCCACATTGGACTCACAATCTTCATGTCCTAGTCTCATATTAGTTTGATTTGCTGCAGCTAATGTGAGAGGCACCTGTGAGGTCCCTGGTCCCAGAGGCCACTGCACACCAGCCCTACCACAACCAGCCTTGCCTCACCCAACATACATTTCTCTTTCAAAATATTTTGCTAAATATACAAGTGTGTGGGAAAATCTCCTAATTCTTCCCCTTCTTCTACACCCTCCAACCTCCCCTGTCCCCCTCTACCTCCTTATTTACACCCTTTATACACAGAAAGTTGTAGTGATATAACAACAATGTAATTCTTAAATACAAATTTTCAGGCATAAGTTAAGCCACAATAATTCAGTTTTATAGCAGAATGACAAAGTCCAGACATGGAGCCTAAATCTATTTAAATTAAAGCATTACAATGGAGGAAAAGACAAGACTTCACACAGTAATATGTCCAGAGCAAAAGACAATTCCTCACCCTGAAAATGTGCAGAATCTTGAAAAATAAGGTATTTAATGTGTTTGTGTTCTAGACAGTATTGTAGTAGAAATAATAACAATACCAGGAACCAAAACCATATGAAAAAGGCCACTAAATCATTGTGTTGTTTTCCATTCCATTGGTGGAAAACAGGGGGGAGGTGTTTAGGGGGAGAGGGTTTGACAATCAAAATATCAAAGACTAAAATTTTCAGAAAGCATTTACCTGTCAGTGTTGTCACCAAAGCTGCTAAAAGTTCTTCAGATGAGTGACAAGAATTAAAGCAATCATCACAGTCATTATGTATATCATCTTGATCCACAATGGCTAATGCTTGTGTATACAAAAAGCAGTGACAACTTGTGACTACAGTCAGTTCCATCTTTTGGAAAGGCAATTACATGTGCATAGATATAAAATCCCTGTTTTTCAAACTGCAGAAGATATTAAATTATGAGACTTGTCATCGCATCTCAATGTCATAAAAGTAATGAGAACATTGATTTATTGATTATATATTTTAGCACTTCTTCCTGCAAGCATTGCAATACAGTTTAATAAATGTTATAAAAATAAGTGAAAAATGAAGTAAAATTTAAGAACAACATAGTGGAAGAGTAAGATCTGCTCTGTTATTCTCATTGTTGTAAGACAAAGAATTTATCCTGGTTTTGTTTCAGTTTACTTGGTCTTTCAACCCTCTGTCCTACCCCCACTATTTTCTGGATTATTACTCTCGTTCTGTTTATCTCACGTGCACACAGACTTCTTTCTCCAAAGTCTGAGAATTTTAATTTTGTTATTATTTATCATGCTAGTCATGTCTTCAGTGCTTTGAAAGAACAAAGGAAGATAAGAACATTATAAATTAGATTATTATATCAAAGCTGGGAGAATGCAGAATGGAGAGACAGTGGAGAGACTCCTATTAGTTTCACAGCCAAATGCCAGTGCAGAAGCTTTTGTCTGTGAAAAGGCTGATTTGGCAACCGCATAATGGACAGATTAATGTTACACAGGTGTTACTACAGTCACACAATGTATTAGGTAATAGAATTTACAAACCTCATTAGGTCTGGAGGAGTTTTAAATTGAACACTGCCCATGGACATTAATGAAGTCTTTCAAAATCACATATATCTTGTCAGCATATGTGTAAAGCCTCAGTTCTTTATACATTATAGATCTAAGAGGCTTTGTTTGCAAACCTCATGCTAACAATCATGCTATCTCTTCAGCAATTAAAAAAGTATGTTTACTTTCACTCTCAGGGGAGACCTTATTGCTCTCTACAACTACCTCAAAGGAGATTGTAGAGAGGTTGGTGTCAGCTATAGAAGGAGAGATGGCCTCAAGTTGTTCCACAGGAGGTTTAGACTGGATGTTAGGAAAAATATTTTCACTGAAAGGGTTGCCAGGCACTGGAACAGGCAGCCCCAGGGAAGTGGTAGACTCACCATACTTGAAGGTATTTAAAAGACTTGTAGAACGGTGCTCAGAGACATATGTTTTAGTGGTAGAGTTGGCACTTGATCTTAAAGGTTCTTTCCAACCAAAATGATTTTATGATTCTGTGGCTTGCCTGGGACTGATCAATTTATAAAAGAAATATATGCAAGAATGTTAACCTATGCATTATGTTAAAGTGTAAGATATTGGAATGCTGTTATAAAATATTTCAGACAGAAACCTTCTTAGATATCAATGTCTGGCTGCACCTCAGTCAAAGAATGATAGAAAGCACTGTTAGAAGAAACTGTGAAGTTATCAAATCAATCCAAAGGCAAAATTGATTATATCTATGTTATCCTTGTCAGAGTTTTATAACCTGCTTTTAGTATTTCTAATGATGAAGACTTCATTATATCTAGTGCTTCATTACTCCTCTGTCCTTCAAGACCTTGCTTGCAAGGTCAATAAATCTTAAGGCGAACATCTTATTCTTTCCCTTTTTGCTTGTATTGGAAACTGAGAAGCCCCAATCTGAATACATCTCTGTTGTTCAAGATGTAATTGAAGTCACTGCAGTGTGGAAATGCAGTTCGTGTAGCAGGGTGACGATGACATGAGCAGCCATTAGTGGAACAGACAACATCCTTAGCAGCATGTGATTGGAAAGAACTGCCTTAATCCCCCAAGAGACCGTTAGCTTCGGTCTTACCCTCTCACATCTGAAACAGGTTAGCTTGCAGCAGTTTTAGGATTATTGACCAAAATCAGGCTGTCATTTACAAGTTTTTTTAAGGGTTTAGTGAAGTTTTATCAAGTTTCTTTTATTAAGAAATATTATTAAGAAGGAGTTTCTAAATGAGACTGGCTCATTTCTATTCTGCTTCCAACAATGTGTCAGTATCCATCAAGGAGACAGTAGATAATGCAGTCCAAGTTAGTAATTTGCTAATGAGCTGATGGTAGAGTCAGTCCCCTGTATCTTTCCAAAGTAACTATGATCATACCTCATGGATATTCTCATGAGACTTTTTGGAGACTAACACAGTGATTTCTAACAGCAGAAAGTTTTTTGGTTTCATTGTTCCTATTGTTACTCTTTTTGTTGAATTAATTTGTATATCAACTAATTGAATGTAAGGAAAGTACCTATACAATGAATAAGCTGTTATTTAAGTTTCTATCAGAGAGTTAGCACTGAGTGGCACATCACTTCAACATAGACCTTTGATCTCTTTTAGAGATTTTGCTTGTCCATAATTAGCTTAGTTAAAGCACTTACATAAGCATGTTAACAAAAGCTAGACCTTAAGTTTATTCTCCCAAATTATGCTCTAGTGTCCTATTCCTATATAGTAGAACAGCTGTCAAAGTGTTTTAAGAAAGCAGCTATTGATATACCTTTTATTGATGAGAAAACCAAGGCTTTAGCACAGGACTGGTAAAGAAATAATTTGCAATATATTAGTAGGACAAAATGTAGTACTTATATTACAAGATCCTTCAGAATAAACCTTTTCATGTGTAAATGGAAAGAGAAGTTGTCTCACTGGACTGCTCATCAGTAGAACACTGATGCTAATAACTGAGTTCCCCACATACATGAAGATTTATTCTCCAAAGAAAGAATACACTATAATCAATCTAGCATCTTGTAGACTACATTCTCAGCCAGAAAAAACATTGTCCCCCTCACTTGCCCAGTGCAATTTCTTCCCTTCATCACCTCACACTTCAACACATGTGAGCTTATATTTGGCACCTGCCAAATTCTTACGGTTTTATTTACAAGAGATAGGGGATGATTTATCTTACTTTCCCTAACAATTCTTTTAAAATCATAAATGCCACAGAATCACTTAAGTTGGAAAAGACCCTTCAGATCATTGAGTTCAGCCATAAACACTGCCAACTCCACCATCAAGCTATCATAATTTCTTGAGAATAAAACTGAGAAAAATGTGCCAAAACGGATTTACTTCTCACTGTGTAAATATCATGAAGAAATGTAATGTTCTAACTGCAAATACATTAAATGCTGGTCAGCACTGGATTGGACTAGCAAAAGCAAATCTGCAAATCTAAATATATATAAGTGTATATTATATATAAGTGCATGGATATATATGTAAATATGTAGTCAAATACAGATGCAAGAAGGATTGTTTTCAAGATATTTTGAATGTCTAGATCTGAGTTAGCCGTCTGAATTGAATCTAGATAGCAGTTCTAGAAAGGTTAGGAAAACTTAAGTATCTCATCGTCAAAATAAGAATTAGTCTTATTTCTTCTGTTCCAGCATTAGCTTGGTTTGAGAGAAAAAATAAGAGACTTGAAGGCAAAAAGAAGTAGGACATAATATCCTGACAGAGATAACAAAACTACCTGCAGCTGTCAGAGGGTGTATTGGATACTAATAAACAGGATGTTTAATGCTCATAGAGATTTGTAGCTCAAAAATATAGATTAATGTGACCGTAGCAACAGCTGTAGCACAGGACATGTTCAAACTAAATTCTTAAAAAAAATGTATCTGATGCTGATTTTTAGATCTTTATAACCAAGTGGAAGAACAAAGGCAAGTCTATGCCAAAGCACAGAAATCAGTAAACAAGTCCCTGGCTACTACAGTTTTATGCAATAGTCTTATTGTATAGTAAAGGAGAAAAGAAAGCATTTGAAACTTAGCTTCTAGTTACATGGAATGCTTGTGGATCCTTATCTCCCTGTAATTAATGAAAAAAGGCAAACTTTAGTGAATGAGTGTCATAAGTAGATGTTTTTACAGTCTAGACAGTACAGCTGTTGCACAGGAGAGACCAGTGGGCACAGGAAACCCTAATACGTCAGCAAAATAAATTTCCCACTTATTTCAATTGGGTATTTTTTGAAAATTAGTATAAAAGATCTTATAAAAAGAAGGAAATTATTTATTAAGGGTACAGTTTGCTCATAACACATTTTATATAAACAGTACTTATTTATGCATCACATAGTGAAAGAAGTACTACTGGTTTTTGTCAGTTTTAGTCCTGCTGACAGGTGATCAAAGGATGACAGACCTTTCCACCATTCAGCTGTTTCTTGTATATGTACTTTAAGTTTCATCTAAGACTAATAGGGCTTAATTTAGAGTAATTTACACCTCCCAGTAGTCTTGAGATTAGAGATCTATGAGAATGTTATTATATTGTTATCTGGAAGCTCAGTCAAGAGCAATTTGCCAAGCAGAGCAGGCGCACAGGAAATGGGTTCATTTGCTGAAACAAAACCCAGGTGCCCTGGTAAGGTGTTTGATAGAGCTAAAGTCCATCCTTGACTGGATCAGTACCTTCAATTTAAAAATGTCTTCATCTTCTTGAGTCACACAGTGCAGCTGATTATGCAAACACCTATATTTCCTCCATCCTTGTGAAGAGAGCAGGGGTAGGAAGGGGCAGGGAGAAGAAAATCATAATATCAAACAGTGGGCAGAAGCAGTGCTGTCTGGAAGCTTATTTGAACCTGTGGCCTGACACAGTGGGACTAGCACCCCTTCACTGCTCCATGGCATAGTCTTTTTCCCTCCCCTGTGTTCAGCTTGTGGTCAGTTGTTGAGTGGGTTGGAGGGAGGCACTGCACATTGCTGCAAGTGTTCTAAGAACACCTCTGGCCACTAAGGAGCATGTAACAGGAGTTAGCTGAATGGTTTTCATGCCTATTAAATGAAATTTTACCCCATAATGAAATTCTGGCAGACTTTTATTGTAAATTTTAGACTCTTCAAATTCTTACTCAGCTTCCATCTCCCTTCACTCCCAAACTGGTAAATAAAAGACTTCTGTGGTAGCACTTAAAATCTGTATGCTTAAATCTTAGATCTTTTCTTTTCTTGTTACTACTATACTACTGTATAAAAACAACTTGAGAAGGCAGTGCCTAACAAAACATGTACCTGTCAGAGTTCAGTTCCACTTGTAGATAATTATTCAAATTGGTTTCCTGTCTGTTGCAGGAAGTCACTGGATCTTTCATACTCTTATGCCAGGAGACTATTCATGAAGCAATTTATTCAGTTATTTCCAGTCCTAGCTTACTCTTTCACCCTGCACAATGTGACTTTTAGCCTAAAGGAACTACTCACATCTAAGCACACCCCAGAGTATTGGTGTGTGAAATATCAGCTTCACAGAGCCCTTTTTAGCTATTAGATGTGATGACTGTTTTTGCAAATACAGTGACTGAGGTGACCGGTGTACACCACAGTCATGGAAAGATAAGTCATTCTGAGGTGATATATGGAAAATATGTCATGTAAGTAGAAAAGCTATCAAAACCGAGAAATACAGCATGTCTGTAAATTCCAATATCCCTTCTCTGCAAGTGAATACTGCCACATGCGTTAGGGCAAACTCTATGAAAAATGGAAGAAAAATAATAACCTTTCCTCAGAAGAAATGCATTTTTTAACTCTCACTCTTGAGTGACTGCTTATGCTCAGAATCAATGAAACTCTGCCTTTGTCACAGTAATAAAAAAAGAAAAGAATATCCAATGGTTAATTTTGTGGATGGTCCCATGGCTCAAGTAAATGTCTGCTTCATTTAAAGTCAGCTACCTTGTCAACCTCCTAATAGGCTGTGCCATTCTTCCTGTAGGAATGAATTCCAGGGGCTAATTATATATTATAAAGGATTGGATCACTTTTCAGATTAGCTGAAAGCTGCTTTCCCTCACTCCACCCCCCGACCTTTTCTCCCTTTCACTGTTTTGTACTCCTCCATCGTATCTCTCTCACTTCGTTTTTCTTATCCCTAGCGTAAGTCCCCATCTTGTTGGTTTATTGTTTTGAGGGGTTTTTTTGTGGGTTTGTTTGGGGTTTTTTGGTTTGTTTTATTCTGTTTTGGTTGGTTGATTGAGTTTTTTTAATCGAAAACTGCAACAAGTAGAAAGACTCTAGGGGCTGGTTTTTTCACTAATTCTGGAGGTATGGATGTAAAATATATTTTTGGTCAATATAATCTCATGAAGTTTAGAATAAAGAAAATTAAAATACATCCAAGCTGTGAAGCTATCTGCATGGGGTCCTTTCCAATAATTACAGAGGCCCCGAAATAAAATTTCCTGCATGAATAAATTAATACAGCCTTATGAGAAGATTTCCAAACAATGCATGATGAAGTGATCACAGATATGTCTGGCAGAATCCCTAATGAGTATTGCGTTCCTGCCTACTAAGTACTAAACTCATTTTTACTGTTCAGTGATGCTATTTAGATTTTAGAATAATGGTCACTGCATGCCATTTGAAATGTATCTCAATAGAGTGTTTTCTGAATCAAGGTGAAATCTATACTGTATAATCATTGTTATTAGCTTTTGGCAAGATCCAAATATATTAACGTTTGCATATATAAGTCTTGCAGAAGCAGGAAGTAAAATTTTGGTTCCATTTTTGTGAGGACTCTATAAACACTATTTTAAATTACTAATTTTTAGATGAAAGCAAAATGTATCATTATGTATTTTGTCTTAATTTTTAATTCCTAAGTGCTTCAGTAGATCTCTTGGGTTGTGTCTTTTTAAATATCATTAAGTAGTAATGACCTGGACATGAAATGCATGTTAACACACCAACTACTTCCCCCCACAAACCATTCTTTACTGTTGCTTGAATTGAGATTAATAGAATTAATACATGTTGTATTGTACGCTTTCCTCTAAAAACCATGTGGGTCGGATAATCTGGTACCAGGAAAAAAAAGATAAGTGGGTGCAGAGAGGGGGCGGGAAGGGGGAATGTTAAAATAAAGGGGAGAAAAATGTGAAGCAAACAAATGTCTTTCCTTTTGTGTCAAACAGGCAAAACAATTATTATATGGAAGCCCTAGAGCTGTGTGTAGAAGCAGCACTCAGTGATAGTTGCACAAGCTGCAAGATATGAAGATCTCTTTTTTGCTATAACTCTCTTTCTCACATTTAGATTTCTCAGACATAGTGTTTAGGTAATTACATGCCTGAGAATTGAAATCTTGATTGGCATAATTATACATGCTGTCATCACAGATAGTATTTGCTGCATGCTCTAAGTTCTAAATTGCTAATGTGCTTTCAGTGTTCACTGGAAAAAAATGAAGAGTTGAGGTTAATATTTATTTTAACCAATATTCTGAATATTTATTAATTTGGTAATGATTAATTGACAGTAGGTGTTCTGGGACTCTTATGTGCAGCTCCTCATTCTGTTAACTGTTCTGCAGTATCTGTTCTTCATCTGAGTAGTACCCTTAGTTAGACTATGACACTGAAAACAACAGATATTAATCTATCCATAACTTTACTGGTTGATAAACCAGAAGCACTGTGAAAGCATAAAATTTATTACAGTGATTATTATAGCTTATTGCTGGTCTGTTTTTATAATTTTCTCCTTTGCATCATAGGTTTAGACTAACATTTGTTCCAGAGTCATGTCCCATGGAGCAGAATGGAAAACCAGAATTTGACCAAGGAATAGAACATATTCACACATACTGTGTAGGAAAATATGAAATAACAGTATTACGTCTTTATGAGGTGTAAGCTGTGCCCAGTGCAACTAGACAATGCCTACAGACCTGAAGCTTTAAAACTCTCCATCCTGCAGAAGTGTACACTTTATGTGAGTTTAGTGATATTCAGTAGAACTCACCCTCCAAGGAACACAGTTTCCTTCATGAAAGAGAAATTTAACTCTTAGAATGTTATGTATAGTACGGTTTAAGAGAACTGAAACCTCTAGATGAGCACATAAAATCACAGCTGGAAAAGTCTAGAAGCAAAAACATAGATAAAGAAGTAAAAGGTTCCTAAAATACTTCATGTTATTAAAAGTTAACATTTCTGTCCTTATTTCTGTAGCAGGAAACATTAAAACTTAAGATCTGTTCAATAGCTATTGTTTTCTAAATCTTAAAATCACAGAATGAAGTAAGTTAGAAAGTATTCCTAGAGGTCATCTGATCCAAGAGCCTTGTCAAAGCAGGGCTAAGCTTAATATTATAGCAGATGGCTCAGGCTCTTGCCCAGTCTTGTATTGTCTTTGTGTACTTCTGAGAAGACTATGGCTTCATCTTCTTTAAAACAGTCCATTAGATAGTTGAAGACAGCAGTGAAACTTCACTAACCCTACTTCCTCATACTGAAAAGAACCAACCCAAATTTCCTCAGGCTTTTGTCATAAGGCATATTCTCCTTCCCTCTTGGTGGCCCTCCATTGGGCTTACTCCATTTTGTGAACATCTTGCCTTGTTTGTGGAAGCCTACTCTGCCTAATATGCAGTTAGCCCTCACAACCGCAAGAGCGCGCTGCTGATTCATGAGCAACTTTCTGGCCAACAGAACTTGCTGGGCATTTCCCTCAAAGCTGCTGTCAAGCCAGATCACAGAATCATAGAATCGTTTAGGTTGGAAAAGACCTTTAAAATCATCAATTCCAACCTTTGATCTAGCACTGCCAAGTCCACCACTAAACTATGTCCCTAAGCACAACATCTACATGTAATTTAAATAATCCCAGGGATGGTGACTCTACCACTTCCCTGTGGCAGCTTGTTCCAGAGCCTGACAGCCCTTTCAGTGAAGAAAGATTTTCTAATAACCAATCTAAACCTCCCCTGGTGCAAGCTGAGGCCACCTCTTCTTCTTCAGCTTGTCACTTGGGTGAAGAGGCAGACACCCACCTCCCTACAACCTCCTTTCAGATAGTCAGAGCAATAAGGTCTTCTCTCAGTCTCCTTTTCTCCAGACTATACAACCCCAGTTCCCTCAGCCACTTCTCTCAAAGACTTGTGCTCTAGACCCTTTACTAGCTTCATTGCCCTTCTTTGGACATGCGCCAGCACTTCCATGTCCTTCTTATAGTGAGGGTCCCAAAACAGTACAGATTAAAAGTGCAGCCTCAGCAGTGCTGAGTGCAGTGGTGCAATCACTTCCCTAGTGCTCCTAGCCACACTGTTGCAGATACAAGCCAGGATGCTGTTGACCTTCTTGGCCACCTGGGCACAATGCTGGCTCATGCTCGCCTGGCTGTCAACAAGCACCCCCGGCTCCTTTTCCATCAGCCAGCTTTCCAGCCACTCTTTTCCCAAGCCTGTAGTATTGCATGGGTTTTTGTGACCCAAGTGCAGGACCTCACACTTGGCCTTGTTGAACTTCTTACTATTGGCCTCGGCCCATCAAGCCAGCCTGTCCAGATGGCTTTGTAGAGCCTTCCTACCCTCAAGCAGATCAACACTCCTGCCCAGCTCAGTATCATCTGCAAATTTACTGAAAGTGCACTTGACCCCTTCTTCTGGGTCACTGATATTAAAGAGAACTGGCCCCAGTACTGAGCCCTGGGGAACACCATGTGTGAATGGCCACTAAAGAGATTTACAACTTTTAGGCCTGTCCTCTTGCAGAGAGTGTTATTCCAGCTCCATTATTCTTAAATTCCATGAGGTCTCTGTTAGTTCATTTTTTCCAGCATATTCTTTTTTGGTGGAGTGTGTGTGGCTCTTTGTGTTTGTTTGGGTTGTTTTTTTTTTTTGTTGATAGTTGGACTCAGTGACCTCGAAGGTCCTTTCCAACCTTGATGATTCTGTTATTCTGTGAATTCCTTTGGATAGTCACCTTTTCCTCCAGTGTATCAAGCTCTAGTCCCAGTCTGGTATCTTACACAAACTTACTAAAGGTATTTTTTTATATAATTATCCTAGCTGTTAATTAAGGACATAAAATAGTATCACCTCTTTGTTGTTCCACTAAGAGTAGCTCTAGTAACATAAGCCAGCCTCTTTAGAAAACTTGGATGCACTCTATTGTCCTGTTAGGGTCCTACTGTCCTGTCACTGTCTTATTGACTATGTACATCCAAAAAATATTTTTATCTTGCTTCAGTCCAGAGTTCCTATGTAATCTGTGCTGGCCTTCTGCTATGCTTGTTCACCTTACTGAAGATCAGGATTTACCATTCTTGTGCCCTGAATTGATGGTCCTTCAGTATCAATGGACTCTGCTGGACTCTTATGTTCCTCCAGGATGTCTCCCAGGGGAATCTCCTAAGTATTTCCAGGCAGAAGCCCAGGCAAGAGTTGCAATTCTTCTCTTCACCCTCACATAATCAGAGACTATTTGAAGTTGGAAAAGATGTTGTGGCATTGCCAAGTCTAACCTCTTCTGCTCAAACAGGGTCAACTAGGGCAGGTTGCCCAGGACTCTGTTTGGTCCTTCCCCATGTCTCTCAGGATCTTAAACTCTACCATCATATACCTAGTGGAGGCTCCCATCAGTCTTCACATCCCTGACTACTTCTTCCTTGTCTAGATATAGAAGAACCTGTAGAGCATATCCCGTAATTGGCTTGTCAAACTCCTGTGCCAAAACTTTGCCATCAAGGAACGCCAGATATCTTGATTGCTTGTGCCCTGTGTGTCAAGCAGATATTAAGATAAAATTTCATATGATTACCCAGGCCTTCAACAATGAGGCTTTTACTACAGTCCATAAAGAAGACTTAATCTGTTTCCTCCTCTCGTCAAGGTCATTTGTAGGGAATGCTCTTGATGTTTTCCTTCTTCTTTGAACTGTCAGTTTTGAACTGTCTTGTAACTCATCCCAGAGCAAAATTCCATAGTCAAGTGCTTCTCTGCACAGAGTGCAAATCTCCATCCTGTCTTTGTAGCCTGACTTTCCCAAAAAGCCTGTACTTATACATGTGTCTCTATATCACTATGATCTCAATGAGATTATAGGTCTGTAAGTGCACAAGGACTTTTAATTTCTCCTCTTTGCTTCCCACTCTGTATGTGTTCGTGCACAGGCACTTGGGACAGGCACTTAGATACACAGCCTTGTTTGGGGAAGCGTGATAGCCTCTGACATCATGCTGCCCTTTAGAGTCTTATGTTTCACCTCATTCTTCCACTTTTCCTTCTTTTTTATGTACTCTCTACCTCTGAATCTCACTGTAAGTCCATTCTCCATCATCTTTGGAATCTGTATCCAGTCATTTAAGAATATCCTCAGGCCACCTGTCCTTCCATGTAATATGGATGTAAGGGTTTTGTGCTTTTTTAAGGCCTGTGCAAAGATCCTTTCCATATCCTGCCTATCCTTCCTGATGTTGTGTCATCTACCCACAGCTCCTTCACTTGAACACCCCATGTCTTTGCTAGGGTTCACATTCTACAGGGATCAGCCCTAGGCCAGGAGAAACCACAGGCACTCCTGGCAACATAGTATCTGGACAACCTTGTCCTTCCTCAGGAGTTGTGTCTTGGTCAAAGCTATGTCAGGGGGTGGGTCACTGCAGGTTCTGTTGGGAGCCACACTCCCTGATACACCTTTGCCTTTGTAGCATGAGCTTCAGAAGTTCCTCATGCAGTGCCTCTGAGTGTCCTGCATGTCCTACTTTGCACCAGCTGCTGAGTGGTGATTCACATGTCCTATTAATATGCTCCTCTTCTACAAGCTTGATTTAGATTATTTTTAGTAATTAACTTAGGCTTTATGATCCTTACAAATATAAAACTTCTACTTTGCAACAGAGAAAGGGCAAGCAGGAAGGACTTCCCTGTAATCTAGTGACAAATGATCTTTTACTGCTGAAGAAACACTTTGCACTCTCTCCCACGAATTGCATAAAATATTTTCCATTTAAGAATTTTGGGATAATCTATGCAAATAGAATGAGCAGCAGACATGAAACATCAGAACTTCTTTCTTGGGGAAACTTCTCGACTACGAATTTTTATTCTCTTTTATTTAACATGTTCCAGCCTTATGAAGCTGTCTTTCTCAGCTACAGTAAAGCTGCTTAGTGGCTTATGCCACAGAGTAGTAGTAGTTAGACTTCTAAAGAATAATATGGAATTTAAGTGTTCAGGCACTTTTAGGCTGAGAATGACTTGAATTCTTCTTCTGATTAATAATTTGACTCTTGATAACTAAGTTGTGGTCCAAACAGGGGGTGGCACCACTATCACCTTGAAATGAACTCCAATTGAGGGGCCTTTGATGAGTTCTTTAACATTAAATTATGCTTAACAGTAGGTGGTATCTGGTGAGAAATAAGCTTGAGAGTCCACTTAATTCTTACTTCATATCCATCTGAATATTGTCCTATTAATGCATTCCTCAAATTTCTTGTCATCTCAGAGGTCATGACACATTCTCGTGCTCTGAACAGGTATTTCTGGTGTCAATAGCAATACTGAAGTATCTGAAAAGCTAGATTTAGAAAGTACAATTATTTCAATAGTAATGAATGCTGTACCTTTTTTTAAAATCAAAATATTTGGGTTTGGATGTTTTGAGCTTTTAGTGACAGATTCTCCTTTCCCTCCCCCTTAGTTTTCTTAGAGTTTCAATGGAATGTTCAAAAATGGCAGCCATGTGGATAACAGTTTTCAGCAACAAGAAGTATCATTTATCTTGTCAGAAATTTGCACATACTATGCAAGGTATGTTACTGCAAAAAAATAATAATAATTCAAGTGTTATTCATTGTTCTTGACTATGAAGTGATTGGATTGGATGGCTTGATTATCATCATAATCTTCTGTGAAGGTAAATTAGTCTGAGTATTACTAAACAACAGATTTAAAATAAACAAAAGGAACTGCAATACATGATAAAACTATGGAAGTCTTTTCCATAGGGTATTGTAAATGCCAAAACATAGATATAAAAAGGATTAGGAGTATTCATGGAAGAAAATTCCATCAAGTACAGTTAAACACAAAGATATGGTCTTCAGGAAATACTAAACCTGCAGATTTCTGGAACAATTTATCTGGGGAAATATCACTAGGGGATTACACTGAATGTATCTACTATAGTTTTTTTTCCAAAATGGAATACTGAACTAGGTAAATCTTTGATATTGCCTAGTATGGCTGTGCTCTTATAAATTTTACGTCAACACAAACTCTTCTTGGTCTTTACTGACTGCAAAGACATGCTTGCTCATTTATCATTTCATCAGTATTTCTCTACTCCAGTCCAAAGTACATAACTTTTCTAATACAGAAAGGACTTCTGACTGAGACATTTTAAAAACACCTTTGAAAGCACATGAAAACACTGATTGAACTAAACCAAACCTGATTTCATATATACCTCATCTTAGGCACTAATAATAAAGTGCCTTTGTGACAAATATGCTTCTGAAGTACTGCTTACAATGTACATGAATGTGACATAAAATAGATATGTCCTCAGTTTGAATAATTATATTTAAATTAATCTCGCTTCATTGCTAATACACGAGGCTTACATTGCACAACCCTATGATTCAATCCCTGGCATTACATTTGTACAACTGAATGCCATGCAGTATACTAAATGCTTTTTAATCCTCTAACAAATTAATATTTAAACAAGGCAGCACAGTAATGAAATTATTGTATTAGCATTCATTCTTGAACCAAAATAGACTTGTTTCCCAAGAAACCAAAAAGCATTTTCTTTCTAGTACAAACTTATACAATTAAAATCTGAGCTGAATAACTTCTATTGTTTGTTAAACAGTTGCACAGATACTCCTAGAAATGAACTAGAAAGGAAGCTCATGTAACAATTTATGAATTTTTCTGATGCTGTTAAACTGATACCTCTCATCAACTGAGTGAAAATATTCAATGCCAGGTCTCCTAGTAACAGTATCAATTGGTGAAAAATCAATAACAATGTACAATGTGCAACTGTCTTTATTTCATATTATTGCAAATATTGTACCATATGTGAAAAAAAACATGGCCCTACTGAAGACAGTGGAAAACTTACCACTGAATTCTGTTATGACCTCAGTAACGAACCTGAAATTACAAACTTGCAGGTGAGTAAAAGTTTATAAGAAGCATGTGTTTCTGCATCTACCTTCTTTTCAACAAATCACGTTAGTGATTTTTTGTTCATGTCACTGGGACAGTTTTAATGATGTCTCTTACAGCTTTAATGATCATTTGTTAGCAGTGATCTGAAACTGAATTACTATGTTGCAAATATAATATTCAAAATTTTAAAAGAAATAATACATATTACTAAAATAATTTTATAATCATCATCCAATAAATGGGAGGAAATAATATTATTTCAGAAACAAGTAGCTAAAGTAATAACATAAATTACTCAGCTAGCTGTGACTATTTATAAACTCTAAATTGACTTTCAGATTATTTCTAGTAAATGTTCTGTGTTTAAAATGAAAGCTTAGTATTTATGCTGAGTTACAGAAACAAAAATCCAGCAAATATACATACTCTCATATATTTGAGAGTCACATCTTTGAATAAGACCAATCCGATTTCTCTTTACCACACACATCTTTCTAATCACGGATGCAGGTTTAAGCCTGTGTAGTTGTTTTGTGGTTTTTTTCTTTCTATCAAATGTCTTTGATGTTGAAATACTAATTTTAAACCAAAAGTAGTCCAAATGTACATACAAAACAGCTGCTTACCTACTTTTGATGTATATTCAGATGTACCATTGCCCTGTGCACCGCTAGCAAATTCCTTGAATGAAAAACTGCTGTTATTTTAAGGAAAGGTGTTTTGGCTGCTTCCTGTGCCTCTGACTCTTTCCTATACCACACCAGAGACATATAGTTACCCTTTTTGAGTTAGACATGCAGAAAATGTGACAGTAGCAGGTGGAAGCAGGTCTTATATTTTGGTTCCAATTAAGTACTCTCTTTAGAGACATTTGACATTTTTTGATTCAAGAGTCTCAAAAGCCATGAGGGGAGTTAGTAGAGTAAAACAGGGAAGTAGTAGCTATTCAGGATTCTGAGATCATTAAAGATCTGTTTTCATAGAAGAGTGACCTGGGAAGAGATAGGAAGGTATGGGTCAATAAACAGCAGGGACACAAGATGTCATCTTGACATCAGACAAGGGGGATACATTCAAATCTGTGGAACAAGATGGGATTCACCCAAAAGCCTGAATGAGCTTGCTGCTATGATCTTTAAATTAATCTATCTTTAATCTGCAAAAAAACTATCTTGAAGAGGGGATGTGCCTAAGAAAAAAACTAATGCTATGCCCATCTTGCCTTGAGAAAAGGTCTAAGTTTAAAGCAGTTGAATAAACATGTTCCTTCATCTTGTAGGAGCATATGGAGTCACACATGTAAACATAGAACCTTAGACTGGTTTGGATTGGATGGGACCTTAAAAGTTCATCTGGTTTCAATACTCCCTGCCATAGACAGGGACACCTCCCACAAGACCAGGTTTCTCAAAGCCCCATTCAACCTGGCCTTGAGCACTTCCAGGGAGGGGGCATCCACAGCTTCTCCAAGCAACTTGTTCTTGTGTCTCACCTCATAATAAAGAATTTCTTCCTAATGTTTAAGCTAAATCTACCCTATTTCAGTTTGAAACCATTCCCCCTCATCCTATCATTACAAGCCCATGTAAAAAGTCCCTCCGCAGCTTTTCTGTAGGCCCCTTCAGGTGCTGAAGGCCACTATAATGTTGTCTCAGAGCCTTCTCTTCACCAGGCTGAACAACTCCAACTTTCTCAGCCTTTCCTCAGAGGAGAGGTGCTCCAGTCCTCAAATCATTTTGTGGCCCTCCTCTGGACTTGCACCAGGAGCTCCATGTCCTTATGTTGCGGGCTCCAGAATTTGACACAGGTGGGGTCTCCCAAGAGCAGAGTGATAGAATCACCACCATCGACCTGCTGGTCATAATGTTTCAAATACTGTCACTGTTTGACTCAGTTTGACAGCAATGTTCTCAGTTCCCTCCCTCTCCCACTCAGGTAGGGAAGGAGAGATTTAGGAGAGAGAGATTTAGGAGAGAGATGCTCTGGATTGAAAACTAAACTAAACAGCTTTAATTAAACACCAATGATAAAATATATACAATTATATACAAATGTGTTCAGGAAATATACAGAACCCCTATTGGTTTCCCTGACCCCCAGCAACTCCCACAGCACTCTCCTGAGTTGTGAACAGTCCCAAAAAATCCTGGAGCTGCCTGAGCAAGCACGGAGTTATGAGGGTCAGGAGAGCTCAAGCCTAGGAGTCAAAAGTGATGGATGGATGGAGTCCTCCATGGACGCCGGCCATGGACGGAAGAGAAGCAGGAAAGAAGTTGTCTTCTGTGATCTCTGACCTTCCTCTGAGCTTATGTAGATGTATGGAATGGAATATCTCTGGCCAATTTTGCTGTCTGTCTAATTCAGCCTCCTATGGGAGGGTCATAGATCTCCCCGTAGAGTCTGAGCTGGCAGAGTGAAGGTGCGACCTTGAAGACCCAGCAGTTAGAAAAACATTCTACTCTCATCAGTCCTAGTTGGAACGCTCTGCTGCTAGTTAAAAGAAAGCTTACCGAAGGAAAAAATAAAAAATAAAAAATCAGTATAAGGAAAACTGGCTTCATCCTGGCTCAAATCAGGATAAATACTCATCTTCTTACTTTGTATCTGTGAAATTAAATGTTTTATCTGAAATCTTATTTGACTGCAGTCAGAAAATTCTTACTAGCTCTTTAGGTTTCATTGATCCAACAAAAGTCTGGGTACAGTACTAAATAACTTCATTTTAGGGTACACCCATGTTTTCTGTAATATATGTGTCATAAATTAAATTTTAACATGGGAAATAAAAGGAAATTATAGGAAATTAATAGCACAGAGAAAAATTCTATCTAGGTCCCTCATCTGAACCATTAAAATCTTGGTAGCATCCTAACCTCCTAACCTGAATCAAGAATCTCCCTGCTAATTTCCAATTTAAAAGAGGGCATTACATAATTTGTAAAATGGATTTGGCAAAAACATGTGTAGAAGATCATAATATTTTGAGTGTGCAAAGATTAATTTCACCATTTCCATTTTTTGTAACAGATAATTTGATGGGAAAAAAGTCAAAGATTCATAATGTAAACTGTTCAAGGGAAAAATTTGGTCAGGAACATATAAAGATTGATTATATGTACATACTAAACAAAGGCAATGAAAATACTTAAAATGGAATAGCATATCAATATAATGCAGAATGTTAAATACACGTGTCAAGTACCTTGGTTTTATTCTGGAAGAAATCTGAACATGAAAAATACAAGCAATTCCCTTTTGTATGATAACAATAATATAACCAAGATAATAGTTTCAATTTCTGTAAGAAGAATTAACAAATCATGAACCCCATTGTTGCAACTTGTACCTTAAAGTGTCAAGAATCTAAAACTCTTTCCGCTATATTGAAGGAAAATTGGTCTTCAAAGATTGATCTACATTATTCTACATTTATTGTTTTCAGGTTTACAATATTTAAAAATTAAATACTAAATTCAGTTATGCAACTAGCACCCTGATTTGACAGTCAATAATCAGTAAATGTCCCTTGTAACTTATTAAAACATTTGCAAAACATGTGACTTTCAGAAAGGAATTAAATTAACAATGAATGTCACCTGATCCTGAATCAACACTCATGAGCTAAGCCAGTGTGCCAAAACAGCAGCCCATTGCAACATGGTTTTAAAGACGTGAAAGAGCTTTTGGAAATTGGCCAATTAATTTCCTGAGGAATTGAAAGAGTGAAGAAATCTTCTCCATTTTCCAGTATACTTACAGAATTTAATGTCTCCCTGTAGACCACTGCACAACACCACACTTCCTCAAAAACCTGTGTAGGGCATATTTCATTCCTGTCACATTAAAAAACAAAACAAAACAAAAAGGAAAAGAAAAGAAAAGAAAAGAAAAGAAAAGAAAAGAAAAGAAAAGAAAAGAAAAGAAAAGAAAAGAAAAGAAAAGAAAAGAAAAGAAAAGAAAAGAAAAGAAAGGAAAAGAGTTAGATCTTACTGTGCACTGTCAACTTATCCAAACTATGTTTTCTTTTTTCACTACAGCAGTAGTAATTCCTTATCAATAGCTGGAGATCTGATAAATCAGATTAAAGGTGAAGCATCCCCTTATTCAGTAGATCAATTGATTTTAATATAGCAATATTAATAATTAATTAAATATAAAAATAACGATTTTTTAAAAGCAGAATTATTGGGTGCTCTTTCATGATGTATTTGAAAGTATCTTTCTTCTTAGTGTTGCATGGTTGAGAATAATCTTCCCCAATCCTACTCCTCATCCAGTTCTATTAAGATGCGTTAGGACTGTCTCACCTTCCCCTTGAAGAGTCTGGCTTTCCCTTGTATTTAGAAAAATATATGCTTGTATATGCTCTACTTGTGACTGCAATAACTGACATTTACCTACTGAGTTCTTTTCTCTGTGCAGAAACCTCCTTTTTGTCTCCCATAGCACTGAAAAAAGACAAGTAATGGATTTGCCATGTTATATTTATCAGGGTTGTTCTTAAAATCTGGTGCAACTCCAAGTGGTTTCCGTTAACAAGCATTCAGAAACCTAGTAATTACTTTCATTACAGTTTTGCTTTAAGATACTTCATATATTTGCAGTTTCTTTCATTTCCAAAGTTAAATGATAATTGTTAACATTTGGATTCCAGGAGAAATGGAATCCTTCCTGGAGCTAAGAGGATTTGGATTTTGAAAAGAACAAATTGCTGCAATTCAGTACAAACATATTTCGTGCCAAGCAGTCTTTGGCACACACATTCAGTAAAAATACTATGGTAATAGATGCTGCTTATTCAAGTACCAGGGGTATACATGGCAGCATACTGTCCTCTGGTAAAACATACTGACTTTTATTCCTGGGTGCTGTTTTTTGGAGTGACAAAATGATATTTTTTTTAATAACATAGGAAAATTACAAGGATTTTCTCCAAAATACCCAAGAATCCCTATGAACTCAGACCTACTATGACCAGTCCATATGAACTTTGTACCTACTACTATGCCTCTGGACATATTTGTTAAAAGTCACCATACCCTATCTCAGCCTTCTTATTCAGCACCTAAACAAGACTAGCTCTTGCATTTACATATTTTTTTATTGCTCTCAGTTGTTTGTTTGGTTGTTGTTTTTTCTTCCTTTATGTTTATGTGGTTTTTTTTTTTCCTAATAATCCTTATCTATTCAGTTCTCAGATGATACTCTGGCTGTACAGTAGTGTTTATGAAATTTTCTTCTGATTTGTCAGTCATAATTTTTGTGTGTGTGTGTGTTTGTTTTGTTGTGTGGGGTTTTTACTGACGTGGTAAGAGCTGTATATAACTGAAAAATTTGAAGGATTTGTCTAAAATAACTAACAGTCTATATAAACACAGACACTGAGACACACAAATTAGGTTTTTTCTTCACTTTTAATTTATTAACTAACTTTCTGAGGATGCTACCCACTATTTAAATTCAGAAAACATCTGCCTTGTACTGAACTTGTCAGAGCATATCTGTTTAAATAATGGATATTAAAACCATGAATTAGAACCTAACCCTTTAGCTTTATTATTTACTGAGATGCAATAGTTTCAAAAACATTTCACTGTTAAGATGAGATTAAGTTTTCACAGCAGGGATTTCATACTAGATAAAACATACACACACACATGCAAGAACACAAACACTCACACACACTATTTGTTTGATGTTTATGGCTTTGATCCTTTATAAGAATGATTTAGAAAATAAAAGAACGTTAACATTTCCCCTTTCAGTATATCTCATTGTATTATGGCAATGGAGAATGTACAAGTGGCAAAAAAACCATACTTACAACCGTGCAGAGAATCTTAAAACAGTACCAAAACTGTTTACGTAAGTAATTAATTTTTAGGCTGCTTATTTTTTCCATTAACTTTAAATTAAATACATTTTTAAGTTGGAGGTATCTGTCTTTCCTGAATTGTGGATGAAAACAACAAAGCATGCTCTCTCTCACACACAGACATATCTCAGAGAGGTAATGGAAAGAGAAATGCAGGAAATGAGAATGGTTCCCCATCAATGTTCATAGAAAGCTTGGTGAGAGCTGTCTCAGAAGCTCTTACTCAGTCTGCTGCTTTTAGATGTTCTCTAAAAGAAGCAAGTACTGCCGGACAATTGCAACATGTCTACATACAGAAATAGCCAGTGCTAAGGGCTTTTTAGAGACAAACCCACTCATAAAGCTGTCTCTGCTTATTCCTATGGACTGCCTGTCCACATTCTTAAGTGTGCTTATTGTAACACACATATTCATTTACCTTCGTGGAGGATCCAATTAATGTGCTTGCATGTGCAAACCAAAGCACAGTAAATGGGGTTGATCAGATTTGGTTCAAACCTGTCGTGTAAATTTCAAGTGGAGTCCTCTCATGCATTAAGAAACCCCTGTTCAAATATAGCACAGCAGACAATAATGTACCCCAGCCCTGACACCGGAGTCCTATTTAAACTCATTGTTCATCATATTTAAAAAGAACCAACAGTCACCAAGTTATTATTTTAAACTAAATACACAGGGACACAAGAAAGATTTGAATTTCAATATGAAAGATTGTTTCCTTGCCTCCACAGCTAGGAATATGGCCTAACTATGAGAAAAGTCTCAAACTGTGATACGTACAAAAAGAAGTCCCACTCTAATAAAGACATATTCCTTCCTCTTTGATGGTCCTAAGGTTTTACCCATGCCCTTTTTTTTTTTTTTTAACACTGACTTAAAACAAGATCCAAAACTAAATTTAGACATGAAATTTGCAAGCTACTTTTAAGAAATGTTCAGCCTCAAAGAGTTCCCATAAATTCTTGCAGGAATTTGTTGAATTCTTCATACTTCTAAGTATCAAACCCCATATGTCAGTGTCTAAAAATATATTTGGAAACAGAGCTTCACATATCTATTTTAAAAATTGTATTCTCCAGCTGAATGAATCATAGGTGATACAGTCTTGATTTTGTAAAGGAATCAGTAATTAAATAATTACTAGCTGAGAAGTGAATACAAATTTGTATTTCAGGAATGCATCAAGCAACCTGTTTACAGAAAAATACATTTTCTCTCTTCCTGGAAACTGCTCATTGAAGTAGGGACACTGAAAGTACCGTTCTGAAGCTTTAAAATACAATTCAGTTTGGTTATATTTTTTTGCTGGGTTTTTTCGAGTGCATATGTGGTATGGACTTATGAATCACTTTGAAAAATAGTGAACATTTCTTAGCAACATTTTTTTATGATTTTACAAATAGTTTTGTTAGGATATTCAGGTGCCGTACTAATGATAATTGAAAATATAACACTTTTATCTTCAGACAGATACTGGTTTGGTATAACATCTTAAAATACACTGTGTTTCACTTTTTATACAAAAAAGGTAGATAAAAACTTATCAACTCATCATGAAAGGCTTGCCATTGTTGCCTGAATATTTTACTTATTTTCTAGATAAATAATGATTTTCAAAATAAGACATGCAAAGTTTGGGTTCTATAAACTTCTTAATGCATTTAAAGTTATCTCTTTCATTATCTACAATTTTCAGTTAGAATATATTTCATTTTATTTCTATTTATTTCTATCTCTACTTTAAAAGCTACAGCCTTGGAAGACCATAAAAATCCCTTGACCACAAATAAATTCCTGCTCTTCAACCAGCAACAAATTCCCAATAGTTCTGTTCTCACTGTATGACAAAGTTCATTAAAAATCATGAAAGAAATTTCATGGGAAGGGGGAAAAATAAACAAGTAGAACTTTGAAATTTTAAATGAGGTGCGGAAAAATTATACTTCACATTGGAGACGAGAATCTGTCTTCCTATACTAATGCATAGCATTCTGTTATTTCTACAATTTTTACTGGCAAACCTGACTTGCTGCATCCTGTATCCAATGTATCCATTGCTTTATTATGCAGCAATGAATAATTTCTGGATTTTCACATCAATTTCTAATGAAAGTAGTAGTTCTTTATGGTTAGTCAAAGCCTGTAGATTTCCCCAAACTCATCCAAGCATCCAGTGCTGTTGGTAATGGCTATCTCCCCTCACTGCAAACTTAAGAGGAAGTTTCCTCTTGGACCACTACCAGAGATGGTACATTAAACTTTTTCCTCCTCTGTTCTCCTTCCAGTGGTACCATGGGGTCATTTCCAAGTTCTGTATGGCTTGTACTGTATTTAGGACTAGGAAGCTCACGACTGATTTCAACTACAGATCTTGTGGCATCATGGCATATCATGTTGCCACCAAGATAGTTAATTTAATGAGCAAGGAGTAAAAAATGTAATTAAGTAAATTATACTTCAAGATTATTCAAAGCATACTTCTGTGAACATTTATACCCTCTAAGCTTCTGCCTGAGTGTCTGCTGAGAGAAGACCCCTTACACGTGGAGAAGCAAGATTTGCATCAACTGACACAAGGAAAAATAGTGTAGAAAAATGTAATAGGTGAAAACTATATAAAATACTAGGAGTTCAGTATTTTTGTCATTCGTTTTCAAACTGGATTAATTAGTATTACTTGATGGAAAAAAAAAAATAATCAGAAAGTGTGTGGTTTTCAGTTTTCTGGCTTGTGGAAGGCATCCCTGCCCATGACAGGAGGGTTGGAACTAGATGATCTTTAAGGTCCCTTCCAACCCAAACCATTCTATGATTCCATGATTAAGTTATAAAATTATATACCCTTTCAGAAGATAGATTTATTTTCTGGATTTTCTTTTTAATTATATTCCAGATGCTTATTGCAGTTTAATAAATGCAAGTTCATAATCTCCCATTCTTTTGTGAAGATAAATATTGAATTATAAGGATATGGAAGATCTGCTAAGAGGAGAATTTTCAGGTCTAAAGTATTTTGTCTGATAAAGAAAGTAAATCTATTGTGGCATATGAAAAGAATAAAATGAGAAAAAAAAATGTACTAAATAAATGTTTTCTGTGAATTCTGATGACTCTTTTACACTGAATTAACTGAAATATTCATTTCTTCTGAAAGTGTCTTAAATCAAGAGACATGATTTTAAATAAGTAACCAAAACTCTGTACTATTTAAGAAATAAGACAAAAATAAGTATTTTACTACTGCTAAAAATTTTACAGCCTATTTATTTTGTCTATCTTTTCTTTCTTTACACCTACTTTTTTCTTGAAAGAAAACAAAGAGACAAAGTAGAGAAAGTATAGCTGAAACATCTGAAGATTTTTATTAAAATTATCTAGTCTTAAGTTAAGCAGAGGGCAATTATTTTTTAAAGAAAAAGGGATGGAATAAAGAAACAGACAAATTGTGATTTTTAAACTGGCATTTTAGTTTACTCAGAGCCAACATCTTTGAGTTGAAATGAACATGTAAATGTTTGGAGGTATGTCCCTCACTATTACTTGGCAACACTAAAATTCAATCAAAGACCCTTTTTGCTCCCCTGCTCATCTCTATGGGAACTGAGTTCCCTTCAGAATGCTATTAAGCAGTCAATTATTTAAAGTGTGGCACATGACATTTCTATTACTTATTATTTTATAAATATCACTAAATCTCAGACTAACTTGCAAATAATTATATTCATCACTGTTACCCAATGAAAAACTCTCTTCCCTCACAGGTCTCTAAATAATACAAAGCAAAGTACATTATGATCTTGAACAAGATTTTTCAATTTGGACAAAAAAAAAGTGCTCCTGCTCAAATAAATGAAAATAGAACTTAGTTGTATTCAAGATATGCAGTTCATTAAATACGTCTCTAAAATCAGTTTCAGTAGCCACTGAAACTACTGGAGATTTTCCATTAACTCCCCTTTTTTTGAAACTAGTATTGCATTAAAACACTTCTGCTCACATTTATTTGCACCATTATATCAATTCCTTATTTAACTCCACTTTCTACCTCTTGATTTTGGTGTGGCTTTCTCCAAAAAATGGAAAAGCTCACAAAGTCAGTTCTTCATCTATTTTTAGCCAGCAGTCTGACTCAAATCCTTCATGTTTAGCCTGTTACTTCAAGACTAGAGGATAACTTTCTTAAAAACCATCAACCCTCTGTCTGAGACCAGTCAGCAAACCATCCTTAAGCCACTGAAGGCATGTTTTAAGATTATGGAGAGTTGATCCTTTTAAATGTAATGCAATAGTAAAGCTCATCTCACAACAGTACATGAGCATAAAGCACATAGATATGTATCTCTATTCAGTAAAACATGTAATCTAAGAAATCAAGCCTCTTTGATAAATCTGATTTATTTTTTTTAAAAAAAAAAAGAAAGCCCTTTCTGCCTCCCCAGGAAAACATAACACACACATACACAATAAAAAATCAGCAAACAAGCAAAAAAAAGTGGACTTTTTTCTTCCTTATTGTGCTATGCCTTAGCTTTTTATTACTTGAATATTTTATTACCTTTTTCATTTACTGGTTGGGACTTACATCAGCCAAAGCTGTCCTGTTTCTTAACAATAAAGTCCAGAACTATAAAAAAATTAGCATGACCTACCATATGTATTCTTAGCAAGCTCTTTAAGAACAGTTGCTACCAAGACTTTCAAGGCTTCTTCATTTAAAATATTTATTATCTCACTACAGAGGAAATGTGAAACTGGATAAACATGAAGGGCAGACATGCAGGACCACCAAATATAGTAAGGGGAAAATAACAGTGACTTTTATTCCATGATACATGGGTTTTGGTTGGTGGTTATCTCTTGACTAACTACGAAAAACAAGTCTATAGTCAGTAAGATTAAGTTCACTAAAAAAGGAAATGTATTTCCACCTGACCACTTTTAGGGAAGCACAGAGAGACTTGTATAGAGATCTGTATCATCTACCAGTTGTGATTCCTGAATTAAGGCAGCAGCTATGAAAGAAATACAATCTCTTTGGGTCACAAAGAGAATATAGAAGCAACACATTGTATTTGCAATCTGTATAAATACATCAAGTAAGACTTTTTAATGATATTTACAGGTGAAATCTGATGAAAAGTAAGTGGGAAGAAATCACAATCTATTTATAGAGAGACCACAAGGAGAATAAAGAACTAACTTAATCACATACATGATTTACAGCAAGTTATTCACTCAACTGTCTCTTCCTGTATAGTGCTGTTTCTGTTTTTCTTGGTAGTTTAGACTGAACAGCCACAGCTGTCTCTTCTTCTTTTAATATTAATAGAGAGGAAGTTTTTCTGCAGACATGGTGCCTGACCCAAGCACATATTGTTTATGGTCATGTATGAATGTAGGTGGCATGCTGTTTCTATAAGTAAAGTCGTAAGAGATTTAAAGACAGAGTGGGCTGTAGCAGCTGTTTGTATTGTTGTTTCTTTGAAATTTTAATCTCTGGATTTTTTATGTTTTTTCAGTTTTGACTGAATTGTATATGCTACTTATAGTTTTGAGTCAGAAAGGAAGCATAGCTGGAAGACATAATTGGTATCAGTTTTGTTATCTTCTTTTAGCCCTTCTTTAATTGGACCCATACCAGATTAATCTCATTGCTTCCTCTTTTTACCTTGTTTCTTTTTGAGTATCATCACCAAAAAAATGTTCTTTTTATTTTTTTACACCTCACATCAAAGAAAGCACAGTCACAGTCCATGATCCCATTCATTAGCTTTTAAAATACCATTTCAAGAATACCTTTCTTAAAGAGAAAGGAGGCTAAGTTTCCACTTAAAATAGGATAACTCAGTTAAAAAAACATCACAAGAAGGCAGGAAAGAAGAAAACCTCCATTATGAAGAAGGATTTAACTTCACTAGAGCTTAGACTTTTAAATTCAAACATGTTTAGGAAGGTTCTTTAATTAGCTCACATGCTACAAGCTACTTTCTAATACTGTTAGAAATACAAATAAAAACAGTAATTAACCACACTTAATGTACTTTTTTAACTCAGCTGCAGCATCAGTCTTTACATGAATTCTTTCAAACAGAGTGAAAAGAGGTTTACATGTTGAATTTAATTGCACCAGCCTGACTCTCAGATCTGTTGTCTAGTGAAAAGTGTCAAACAGAGTACATGTATAAAAGTGATTTTCAGAAATTACATTGGTCTTTACTCATAAGTAAATTCCACAAGGTTTTATTTACAAAATACAGGTATTTTTCTTAAGTAAAGTAAAGGAAATTTTACAAACCAAAGTATTACCTACTTAGCCCTCCTTAAAGTGTTTCTCCCAGAACTACATAGAAGATTGGATACAGAAAAAGACAGCATACAGGAAGTGTTATCTGATAAATGCATGTTAATTCAAACAAATAACAGATGTTTTACTTTCTTCTTGGGCAATTTGAGCAACTAACTTTTGTTCAATGGAAATTACATGAGTTGGAATTAAATTTCAATCTGTATTGCAACTAAATCTCAACTGTAATAGAAGGCTGTAGAGAAAAAAACCAATCCCCTCCTCAGAAAAACAAAACAAAAAATCCCTAAACAAAACAAGAAAATCCCCAAACAAAACAAAACAAAACAACCAGGCAACAGCAACAAAACAACAACAGAAAACAAACCCAAATAAACAACAAAACCTTTGTTAGATACGGCTCAGATTTAATTTGTTATTTTTCCTAGGAAACCATGTATTCCCAGTAGTTCTAGTATCTTAGCAAACATTCAGATCTTAGAGAAATGCTAGGCTTCAAGACATGTAGCCAGTAGATGCAGCTACTTCTCAATGAGAAAAACTTCCAGAAGTCACCTAAGCTTTAATTTTAATTCAGGTAGACTAAATTTGGCAACCAGACAACAATGAATTGAAACAACCCATATTCCATTGAATCACAGAATCATAAAATCAAAGAACTATTCAGGTTGGAAAAGACCCTTGGGATCACCAAGTCCAACCATTATCCCTACTCTACAAAGTTCTTCTCTAAACCATATCCCCCAAACATATCACAACAAACTATGACAAAAACCATCCAAAAGCTACAGGCACTGAAAACCCAAGTTCATTAGTAGAAGCAGGACACCAGACTGTGAACATTTTTTGAAAAAAAATAGGTTTCTGGAAACATGCTGCTGAATCTTTATCTTCTGACTATGCTCTATCAGAAAATTTCCAGTCATTTTAATATAAAATTTCAAATATAATATATTGATTTCCTGCTCCTAAGCCAATAGGATAAGAAATTGTTCTCGATGAGCTCCACATACTGAACTCCAAATACCCTTGACAGCCTGTATCATACATTCCTGTTAAAAAATGTTAAATGATTAAAACTATATTTTTTAATGACCGTTATGCAAAGCAACAAAGGTTGATGACTGGGAAAAGTAACAGATAAAGATGTAATGCACATTGCGTGACAGTTAAGTATTCATGTTGCCCTTAACCTTTAAGTTCTCAACTACCTAGTGGTCAAGCTAGTATTTATTTATTTATTTTTTTAGTAGGAAGGAAAATTAAATGGAGACTATTACATTTATGTGTCATTCCTATCATGCAGAGAAAAATAATGGGCAAATTAAATGCCCCTAGTCACAATGGTGCTAATTATTTATTTATTTTTATAACTGTAAAATATTAGTTATTTATTGCATTTGAAGTAAAAATTTATTCCTATAGGTAACAAAGGCTGTATACCTTGAGCTGGCAAGTGTGAATCAGGTGATCCAGGCTGTCCAAGGTGGTCGTTGAGCCACTATCCCTGGAGACATCTAAAAAGACAGACGTGGTGTCAGGGGACAGGGTTTAGTGGTAGATGAGGCAGAATTAGGGTACTGTTTGCACTCAATGATCTTGAAGGTCTTCTCCAACCAGAATGATACTATGATAGTGTAAACTGTTTGACATATTTTCTAATACCTCATGATTTCAAACTAAAGGGTGATCTTCAAGTTATTTCTTAGTTTAGACACTTAACTATGCTCAGATGAGAAATTCAACATTTTCTTGGTATTTCCTGATTCTATTAAAAAAAAAACACAACATTTTTTTTTTTTCTTATTCATTTTAAATACAATATAAAAACTTAAAACGTTTGGATAGAATAAAAAGCTAAACATAAACCAGGAAATTAATTAATTAAATAATTACTCCGTTAGAAGAATCTGGGATTAAGCATTTCCATTGCCTGTTAATTTTAATAATGCTAACTACAATACAAAATAAAAGCATGAAAAAGCTCCCAAGGAAGAGCGACTTTGCAAACGCAAGGTTTAACTTGGCTGAGGACAGCTCCTTCCTCATAAAGGTTTACTGGATTTTTTTTCCTCCCATTGAACCCATTGAAACCTGGGGTGAGTGATAGAACTCTTCTTTCAGAAACCTTTTTTGATAGTGTGAAAATATTCCAGTCACTAGAGAACTTAAGTGGTCTGCAGATTTCTTTGAGTCAATTCTTTGGGGGAAGAGGTGTTTTTTGGTGATGACGGATGGGGCAGGGTGGGGGGAGAGTCTGACAGTAAAACTGTGTCCAGTTCTGGAGTTCCCAACAAAAGAAGGGCATGGAGCTCCTGGAGTGAGTCCAGAGGAGGTTCACGAAGATGATCTGAGGACTAGAGCACCTCTCCTCTGGGGAAAGGCTAAGAGAGTTGAGGTTGTTCAGCCTGAACACTGGAGGATATTAATTCCTGGGTAACTGAGACACGCCCTCAAAAATGCAAAGGGATGATACTCTGTATGCAAAACACATAGGGCACTAGTACTGTTAATAACATTATATGAACCAGACAAACATGAAATGTATCAGATGTCCTCATTTTTTAATAATGTCTTTCATGTATATCCTCTGGAAGGAACGCCTTTCACGTAACTATCTGTCTAGACTCTCCTGACTTACAAAAGCTTGTGACATAAGTGTCCCCTGGGTAAGCACATTTATTTCGCTCTAGACTGATGGTTCTGAGGTAATTCATCCATCTCTGCAGTATATTATCTGAAGTGCACAGCTGCCACTAGAGCTGATCATCTGTTCTTCCTCATTGCAGCTGCACCAGCAATACCACTGTATTTAAAGAACTGTCATCTTTTCCTTGAAAAAGCTCTCAAATTATCAAAGACTGGAATTTATCTGGCAAGTTAACTTTCAGCAAAGTTGTATCCTGCTCTTCTTTCTCTGTTGGTGTTTCACTTAAATCCCAATTTTTGTTCTTTTTTTATCTTACTTTGGTTGCTTCTGTTTGTGATTTTTATTGAAGAGTTAAATAAAAGTATGTGTATGGTAGAAGCCCTGAAGATTATTAATTCAAATTATTAATTCTCCCTGACATGGTAATACAGGCAGTTAGCATAAAACATGCTGTTTAGATTGCAAAGACTTGTAGGTAGAGTACACCTTCTTACAGATTATTATAGATAAATTCTATTTATAGTAAATCTTACAAAAATAAGGGAAGTACTTCTACATATATAAGTACCAAATATCTCACCAAAGATGCTATCATCTATATTTGGTGCCTTGTTTAGGCTACAGGTGTACAAAGTGTGATTGGAAAACACATATTGCTCTAGAAAATCAAGTCATTATATGCATTTCTTTACTCATAGTGCAAGGGAATTCCACACTTCTGTGGAAACTATTGCATTTCTTTAATATCCAGTATCCATGGAAGACAGAAATGGATCTGAGAGACTCACACTCTTTCAATTATGAACATAAAGGTGAGGTAAAGTGTTTTCCATTTCTTAGCAGGATCTAATTCCTGTGAATTCTGGCTATGATCAGGCTCTTTATTTGGATGTTGACCTGCAATAGGCAATTAAAGGTGATGTATCTGTGACTCATTCAACAGAGATGTGCCATCTGGGTAACTCAAGACATGTTTCTTTCCATTCTTTTCTCAGTAATTGCAAAAGATGTGGAATAATGGTAAAAAAATTAAAACATTTTGTTGAATTGCAAACCAACAATTCTTTTGAAAGTTATTGGTGATACTGATTCACTTAATCCAAGGAAGCAAGGGAAGAGGACTGGGACTAATTTGGAGCATTTCTATTTCTCTTTGTAAATTCCCAAAGATCCAAATGACTTATTAAGTAATATAAAGTAATAAATTCTTGCAAAGAAATTAAGTGGGATGTGTATGATTATCAGGTCCCTTTTTTAGGTAGAAGAGAAAATGGACTGCTGAAACCAAGAGATCCAAAACAAAATACCCCAAACTTGAATAACAAATCTCCAGGACATTGCAGAGGTTGTCTAAGAAAGCCTATCAAATATGACAATAACACAACTTTAATTTGAAACAAACCATTAACTGTCACCGAAACAACTCTATAATTCTATACAATTCATACTGCATCACAAATACTGTAACTGTAATGATCCTTTGTGAAGGTCCTGCAAGAATCCGTGGCTCATATATGAGGTCAAAACTGAAACTCTCATCTTATTGAAGGACTTGGAACATTCAGGATTTGCAGTGATGTGATTTTTACTATCCATTTATTGTTATACAAATTTCAAAAGGGAACAAAAGACCTGAGCAAAAATATAGCATAGGAAGTTCAACATTGCTTTTATAGGATGCAATTAGAAATTAAATACATATAATTCAACAATTTAATGGAAATCATAATAATAACAGTAAGACACTAGAAAGAGCAAAAATACATGGAATGTTTGTAAAAATGTTTGTTTTAAAGTATTAGTATTTCAGTAATGGTACAAAAATTTAATTGAACCATACACTGACTAGTATTAAAATGTTGCCCACACAGAAGGAAAAACTTTTGTTGTGGGAGTTTGTTAACAAATGTGTTGTTTTCTACTTTATTCAGATTAGGCTAACTGAAGTTTAGATGCAGTGTGGGTAGGATGTATATCACAGCAAGGCAAATCTTTTCAATTAGCTTCTGCATTGTAATAAGACAAAATAATGTACTACATGCCTCAGGTTCTGCTTTTTACTAAACTTTACATATTCATTTCTACACATAGTCCAAGTCTATACGAGGAAAGCATTAACCAACCCAGCCTGAGAATTTTTAAGCTACTCTTCTACACGGCTGATATAAAGCAACATATTACAAATGAGGGTGGTGAAACAGTGGAACAGGTTGCCCACAGAGGTGGTAGAAGCCCCATCCCTTGAATCATCCAAGGTCAGGTTGGACAGGGTTCTGAGCAACCTGATCTACTTGAAGATGTCCCTGCTTTTTGCAGGGAGGTTGAACTAGGTGACCATTAACAGTTCCTTCCAACCCAAATATTCTAAGATTTTCTGATTTTATGAAATAAGAAGCAATATCTATGTCCAACTAGCTGAAACTAAGTCAGAACGGCAGACTTCTGTATGTCTACTGTCATGTTCCTAATAGCATTTTTATGTAGTTTTTGCACTCAAGACTTTTTTGGTGAATTGGTTTACTAAGTTCTATTCACATTTTTCATTGTAAAACTCATTACATTGGCAGGTAACATCATACAGTGTGTACTATCTGCAAAATGCAAGCCCTCCATAATACTTTGGTTCTGTGGATTTTATAAAACCAACTGTCAAAACAATATTCATTGTTATTACTGATGTATTACCTTATTTGTGTTTTATTCAAGGAGATTTTTACTAATAAATTTTAAAATATCTTTGCAAAATGTATGTTGAAAGTTTTGCAGTATGTTATTAGCTAAGAAGTTTCTAAAAAGGGTGAGTTTTTAAATAAATTGTAAATAAAGAGATAGTGCCTTGGATTTCGAGTAGCAGCTAATGCTAATGCACTGGAAAAAATATGTACTGTTAAAATATTCATCTAAAAGGAAAACTTAAGATTTAATATTTTAGGCAAGCTTCAGTTGAAGCTATAGAAAGTTAGACAGCATTAACATAGGCAAAATTTGATTGATTTAACAGTGATTACAATACAATATTAGAATAAGGAGAAAAAGAGAAGACAGCACCCAAAGCCAGGTGATTCACTCAAACTTAGTATAATTTCATTAACTTCATTGAAATTGAAGGAGTTTGTCAAATCTAGGCTGAACTTAATTTAAAATGCTAGGAAATATGGGTTCAATAAAATATCTTACCTGCTCTGGCAGGAGGGTTGGACTAGATGATCTTTTGAGGTCCCTTCCAACCCCTAGGATTCTCTGATTCTATGATCTTACCTATATTTTTACCTTAATAAGAAAAAAAGAGGAAATAACGGGATAGACATATATCTCCTAACACTTACAAAGGAGTAAACAACTGTGGAAAACTTCATTATGCTTTTTGTTTTTTTTCCTACCAAGCTAAACTACTAAGCAGCTGAGATATTGCAAAAATATTAAATGTCCAAAGAACATGCACCCTGAAAACATGATGTTTAGTATCCTACTATCGTGTCCTCATAGAGTCTAAAACAATAATTCATTTTTTACTTACAGAGTCATCCGTCAGTTCCCTGAAGTGCAGTTTGTAGCAGTTCACAAATTCCTAGGGGATTTTCAAAAACATTTTGCATTGTACATGATGACTCACATATTTCTAGTTCAACAAATTGAGTCAATCCATCACCATATCTAGAATGGCAGTATATTAAATATTGTACATTGATCTCATACCCTGGAAAATCAGCTTTTTTTTTCTGACGTTCCCACTTTCTGTGATGGTAAACAAATGTTTGCACGGTCTACGTAGCATCAAGAGAGCATTTGCGAGCTGCAAAAGAATGAATTAATATGTATAAAAAAATCTTTCTAATCATGATATCCCTTTATTCATATTTTTCCTCATTTGTCTGCTTCTTCATGCCTTGAGTTTTCTTATACCAGGAGCTGTGAAGCAATGCTTTTCTTCTTAACTTTGCCTTTATAATTTCAATAGCCTTTTCTGTCATGCTTGGAGCTCATAGCTTTTACTAGCAGATTGATAGCTTGGTGGCTTGGTGGTAGAATTTTCTATTTGTTCTTGATTGAAAGCTTTATGGTTCTGAATGAGTTTGGAAGCTTGGGAAAGCAAAGTACATGATTTCTTGACAACATTCAAACTATTGTGAAAAGCTCAATGTGACAGTAGTTATAAGGAACTTACAGAAATTTTCTGGGTATAACTTGTAATTTATGGACCCAAATTTTCCCAGGTGGAGGCAAGGCAACAAAAAGAATGAAAAAATTAGAATACTAAAGAGCAATTCCTTGAAATTATCATTGTGAAGCGGATAAAATTTCTTGTGATTCTGAGTGAATGAAGTAAAGAAGGCCACAGAGGACTTGAAAAATTGATAATGTTTTTAAATTAACCAATTCATCTCAGTTTCACGGGCATGGAATTACCCTGTCAACAAGATTATTTATTTCTGAACTGCAGATAATGATGTAAAATATTTCAAAATCTGTGGTTTAACACAAGATATTTGGAAGACATTGATTCTACTCTAAACATTAGAAATAATCTTCCTCATGAAAAATCTAATATGAGAGTAAAATTTTAGTGTCTTGCAGGTTTCTGTGTACTAGGTAAAAACTGAGAAGATAACTGAAATTTAAGATCAATTAAGATGGATATCATATTCCACCTTAATGCACTCATGGTCAGTTCTGTAGGACAAATTACAGGGAAAAAAGCTACTGTGAACATTGTGAAGTCTGCTCTGGAAAATATTTCATGATCATGCTTACAAAGCCTGAACCAGAGGCATTCTGTGTCCTGAAGAAATTACTGTATTTTCTGACCAATGAAAGCTGGGCTTTCTGTGGCTATTTTTTATGTTTATAATCTGCCCAAGGATTTGACTGCAGATAGGAAACACTAGATGCTGCAGATATCTGGAGCAATATATATGAGCTATATGCTGTGTCAGG
The DNA here is from genome assembly GCF_020740795.1 of Apus apus. NCBI lineage: Eukaryota > Metazoa > Chordata > Aves > Apodiformes > Apodidae > Apus > Apus apus. The sequence goes on from NC_067282.1 coordinate 163,128,580, forward strand.
TAAGGGTGAACAGGAAGGCAAATAAGGCAGATATTGTGCTGGGAGATTTCGTTTTGTAGAAAGATTGAAAAGACAAAGTTTAACTTACTGGGAATCAACATGAAAATGTTTCTCAGAAAAAAAATGAATCCTTATTTGCCTCATTAGAGATGAACAGAAACACATGTAATTTGCAACACAGTTATGTCAAGTTAACCCTACCTGATATCAGGATTCCAATATTAGATATGATAAAGACAGATTATTTGGACATAAAAACAGCTATCATCTTCTGAAATCAAGATACTTTTTACCACAGAGGATGCTTGTTGTGTTTGTTCTTAATTTTTTTGATGTTCAATGAACATTCAAGTTGTCTTCAACCGCTCTGTACCTCATGTAGTCCTTAATAATACGAGATATAACAGGAGGATATATAATTACTGGTATTAAAATCATTTAGGAAAACAATATAAATATTTAACTTGTTTTAGGCATTTCTGTTTTACCATCAAAATAATTGATTAAATTCTTCTAGTCACATGCCTAAGACCAGGAGAATTAATGAGGATAAGATTTTCCCTTTTGATGATAAGCAGCATCAGACTCGAGGGGTTTTTTTAATTGGTTGTGTGTTCCAACTATGTCTGTATTTCGTGCTGCAGAGATTTTTCTTTCCTCTTGGAAACCACAGATCATTTGCTTTCATTTCTTTGACATTCCATTAATTATATTTTTGTGCTTCAAAAGTTCTATGTTCTATATTAGTAAATAAACTCCCAGGAGTTTAAGTACAACTCTGCTGTATTTCTTCCCTTTGTGAAAGGTTAAAGACTAGGATTTCTTTCACTCTTTTTCAATTTGCAGACTCCCACATACACAATTTTCAAGTACACTTTCAGACCCTAATGCTGCCAATTTAGTCCTACAAGCAACAAGCTTGCTTTTCTTAGCTACCTTTTCAGTACACTTTAGAAGGTGTTTATTTATTGTATTGAAAAGCTCCTGAATTACCGAAGTCTACCTAAGTTTTTTTCCAAAACAAACAAATGGATAGTTAATGACTATTTAAGTCACAGCTTTCCCTGGAAAGAATAAATAAGCCACTAAGGTTTATTTATTACCGTGTTAGTTTCTAACATGAAAACAACAAATAATTAACATGTCTGTGGAAGTCTGACAGTATTCCTGTATGCTTAGCTATGACTCTCAAGTTCAAGCCATAAAGGAGTACTATTAGAAGATGAGAGAATATCAAGTTTCAGATCTTAAATACCTCAGACATTTAGCTTTATAACAAATTAGGCTGACAGCATCCCAGATACAGCCCACTCCTTTTTAGTCTCCATACCTCTTGCTATAGTTAATTAGGAACATTTGTTCACAGGTAATGATGGAAAATTGACAAATGTTGACAGACACCTGGTGCATGTTAAAAAAAAGATGTACAGCTGTTCATTAACCACACCACATCTTTTCAGCTAGGGAAAGTATATGTCAGAAGAAAAACTTCCAAAACATATTGAAAAACATACTGTCAAACCTACTAAATGAGTTTGTCTTTCTATTACAACAGAGATGTAATGAAGGTTAAATCAGCATAAAAGTTCTAAACTCTTCTTTCCAAGGGAATTGTCATTTGACAATGTAAAACAGAAGTCAAAGATGGGTTAAAGCATGTCATTCTATCTTTCAATCCAACAAGCACTTTTTACCCATGTGGTTTTTTAAAATGCTTTTCAGCTCTTTGAATTGAATTTCAAGTTCAGATCCCAAAAATATAACAGTTTTCATTTCTCATGTAGATTTCTATTTAACACTTTGGCTTTCCAAAATATTTTTTCTTTGAAACTACTTATGGGAAACTCTCTTGCTACTCAAAAGACATAAATACAATATTAGCTAGTGAACTCTCTCTGGTTTTATTTCCTTTTGTTTTAATTGGTTTTGGTGGAGCGACAAGTTTAGCATGACCAAACTATTGATAAAAGTGGCAAATGTAATGTTCTAATGTCAACTCAATTATATGTATGCCTCATTAAAATGAGGATTAAATGGAGTATTTCCACAGAATTCCCACTTGAGTATAGGTTTTCCTGGTTATTTACAATCTACAGGCAAGAGAGCATGTGGAAATGAGAAACCAAGCTTGTTGGCCATTCCCAGTTGCTCACCCAAAAGCTCATCAATTGCTTCCCAAAGCAGACAGAGAGTAAGGTATAGTTTTCTAGTTTAGTCCTGTGATTATGGATATTTTCCTAAATATTGTTAAATAGTGAGAATATCTAATTATGCAAGTTCCTAATTTAAGAAGGCCACAAACAAAAGATAGGAGAGGAGTGGTACAAATAAAATCAAACTTCAGGCAAGTACTAACTGCTGAATACAAGAAGGAAGGGGAAAGGAGGAAAATTATTGTCAGATAATCAGTATTTTAATCTAGACATTCCTGGATTACCTGACAGTATATGTAGTTGTAGCAATAACTGCTGGGCTGTACTAAAACCTAGGTATCATATAGTCCCTATCACGTGTGTAGAGGGGAAATATTGTACTGAACTCAGTGACTGCCTGGACAGTTGAATAAATGTATGTGTGCCATGCCCACTGCATTTGTTTGTCTGAGCAGAAGTAATATGAGCACACAGACATAATCCAGGGCTACAAAATGGGCAGAAAGGGAATCCAGCTGTTTAGGAATATTAAAGAAATAATTTAAACTACTGCACATCCCCATGGCCTGAAGGCATGAGCTAGAATTTGAGATTAATATATGCTAACGTAGATTTTTATATTCTCTTCTTTCAGGCACTAAAAACCTTTCAAATATAGAACTGTAAGTGGCATACTGTGATGAGGAGCATGATGAACAAGAAAGACAACAACAATGGAGGGGGAAAAATCCACAAGCAAAGTATAAGAAGTCAGGAGTTTCTTAGGCAATCGTAAAAGATTTTATTTTTTTACAATAAGTGTTAACATGTGCAGGCTTGTTAAACACTAGTAATCTATCTGTGCAGGTTTCTGCATTATAATAAAAAAGATAAGTTATTTTCAAATAAAATTAAAATCAAACCAAGTCAAGTAAAGAGTCATCCTGTATTTTACAGTCCAATACTAGCAGCAGGACTTGCTGAATTGGAGGTCAGTATCAGATTTTTATGAATCATACTAGTTCAGCTTTATGAGAAAAATAACCTTTGAACTTCAAGTACCAGATGTTAGTATTTGCTGAGTAATGGTCAAAACTGATCCATAACTGTAACCCACACTGAGAGCTGGCAGGCCTCCATAATCAAGAAAATCATATTATTTTTTAACTATATCATCATAGCTAGGGTGTGTCATATATATGGACAGTTTTCCATCAATCTTTATGGCACGATAGCCTCCAAAGGAATGTATGAGAAATGAAACTTTCTTGAGATAGTGCATTTATTTTCTTTACTTTGGCTAGTCTCCTGATAAAACAACTTTCCTTATGATATTTAGGAAAAAATCAATAAGCAAAGCAAAATTTAGTGTTGTATTGATTGATTAAAATGAATGTAAAGTAGTTGTTTATCCCATGTTTTGGTACCTCATCTTTCCATGAAAATGCACAATAACACAATAAATATATATATGATTTGAGGTTTAATCAAAACTGCCTCAAATCCATTCTGTTTTCTCTCACAGAATTTACAGAGGGTTCAGTGTTCCCTGAAAATCTGGTTTCTGGAAAGCCTTTTTTGGTGGGAAGGAAGAGAGTGCCAGAGTTCAAGCCTTTTCTCAAAGGAGGACATAGCAGCTACTTCATTTATAAAGAAAGAAACCTGCCTAGATCTTTCTGCTGATCTCAGCTGCATGTGCAGAAGGGCTTTGCTAACAAATACGTATGTTGTGTGCTTAAAGGTTAGTCTGTGTTGGAATCACTAATAGAACAAAAATCTGTATGAAAAACTAATTATATATTTTTGTGGGGGTCTCACAAAGACACAACCTACTTCTGTAAGTATAGTACGTCAGATTGTTTTATCTATGACTTGGTCTCCAGTGCTCCATACAGTTCTGCAATGAGTAAAATGCAAGAATGGAGTGGAGCTAGAAGCCATGGTAGTCATCTGGCAACCTAGGCACTGTTGTATAATTCTTTCTACATTTAATGTCATTAGTATACATTTTTGTGTATTTTTTGACAGCATATGGCAACCGGAGGGCAAGAATATTACTGTGATAGCCATTAAACCATCACAGAAGAAAATTCATTACCTAGGAAGATGGGAAAGTACCTGAATGGATTCTGAACTTCTTGTCCTGATAGCTATAACCATACAGGAGAAGTCTGCTGGCAACCCAGCTATGGGTTGCAAAAACAATTAAGTTTTTTGGAGATATTTCTGGGATTTTTCTTCTCTAATATGAAGCACTTTTAAACTTCCTATCTCAGCTGTACATGACAAAAAGATTTCCATGAATAACAGGCTTAAAGGAGCTTGTTGCAAAATTAGAGAGCCATTCAAGGATGACACAACAAACAGCTGCTTCCCCAATCTTTTCTCATGACTGTCAACAAAGCTTATATAATTCTTAATACTTTTTTTGCTTTTCCCTGTCTTTGAAAGGCATGTTTATTTGTTTGTTTGTCTAAGGACCAATGCTGGCAGATCAATGTTTATTAAAAAAAAATTACAATAAATCAGACAACACTTGTGATGAATGCTTAGAGTTTGATATAGAATTAAGTATTTCAATTTTATGCCTGTGTAAGGGTACAAACCAGAGAAAAAAAAAAAGGTATTTGAAAAGTTACTTTCGAGCTACTAGCAATGTGGTCTGTTCAATTTGTCTTTCTGAAGGACTACATATGAATAGCAATTTATAATTTTTAATTTTCCTTCTTTATTTTTATCACACCAATGTAATATTAAAAATAAAAAACAAAAAAAGCCAAACAACAAAGTAACAAAACTCACAGGAGCTCATGTAAGGTAAAATTAACTCAAGGGCACTCTTCTGTGCTCAAGCTTAGCCCAAGCAAAAGTTTTGAACCCACTTTACAGAAACCATGTTAACAAATAGCGTTTCTGTTTTTTTTTTTTCCTAATGTGATGATTGATTTATGAAAAATACATCATAACATTCATTGTTCAATGAAATAGTAAATCTAGCATCAGAAGTATTGAAGAATAATTTCAGTTTATAAAATTGACATAAGAAGATCGAATCACTGCCTGTTGCAAATGAAGGTTTGCACTGAGAAATGAAGTATTGCCCACGACTGACGTCTCAAATTACAAAGAATATCTTAACTTCTTGATTGGAAAAAGAGGAAAACAGATTGTCAGTCTAAATGTTACCTACCATAACTTTGTGTTGCCATTATGGTCTGGAAATTTTAACAGGAAGATTGTTTCTATATGATCTATCATTTATATAATGTGTTTATACTTATAAACATCCTATGCTTGTAAATATACTTAAATCCTACCTGAAGCTGGTACATTAAGTATTGTTCTTAATGTTGGAAAAACACCCCTAAAATGAAGAAAGATGGTTATACAGTGTTGACACTTGAAAATAACGTTTTTGTTGTTGTTTTTAAAATTTACTGAAATTCTTTCTTCATGTCCATCTTTTTGCCTCTGGAGCTCCCGAAAAACAGTTTTCTAGTTTGGTTTAACTTTCTTCTGCATCCATTTATTTAATTTAGTATGAAGTTCCCTTGCATGTGTATGAAAATTTAATAGAAGAGTAAATTAAAGAAAGAAAAACCTTCCTTATATGAACATTCAGAAGGTAAATGGAAAAATCTACCATGAAGAACAGACTAATTAATTCCATACTTCTGGCTTGCAATATATGTTGAGAAGAATTTCTTGAAGTGCTTAATTGCATGACAATAACAAGACTACACTTGAAAATTAAAACTACTTTGTAAGACTGCCCCAGAAAAATAAATAAATAAACACATAATTATTTTTTCACTTATTCCAATAGTGATGAGCTGGGTGATTATATATATATATATATATGTATACGATCTGGAATTTGCACACACGTGATTTTGCATAACTAATGTGTCTTATTCTTAAATTTGTATAATTCTGAAATACTTGTTTAAGGAGAAAATATCACTGAAATACATATAAAAGAAAAGGAATTTCAGTTAGTCTTATTCTTTCATTTTACAAAATTGTGGGAAACTGTTCTTTACTTCCCCCAGTACCGGCTTGTGACAAAAATATAATGAAATTCTGATTAAAACTAATTTCTTCAATCACTTAATTATATTTCAGTAAATAGGCTGAAACTACAAAATAACCCTAGCTGTAACCATGCAGCACACTCCTTTTTTCCCCCTTTTGTCTATATCCTCACCTTCCTCACAATCTAAATGTAATCAGTAGTTAATCATGCTTGAAATTTTTCTGATGTATCTTATTTCCCCACAGGGAGTTCTAACTCTTCTTCAGTTGTCTCACAAACACAGAGGTCCTGAGAGTCTGATTCTGATGTATGCACCCATTTTAAGAATCTTTGCAATAAGATTTATTTCAGATGCTAGTCAGAATGTCTAACTCTTGCTTTTAAAATGAAGCCTGGTGTCTTTTAAGAGATTGTTTTGTCTTTTTTAATGCTTATCTCCACAATGTTCAGTCACAACTTCTCTAAGCATCCAATATCCTTGAATTACATGTACACAGGAAAAACTTAGATTAATTGGGGGGAAAAAAAAATACAGGAAAAAAAAGACCTTTTTCTCATTTTAAAAATTCAAATAATTAAAAACATAATAAAATTTGGGATGAACTTGTAACATTCATATTTTTCATGTTTAATTTGGCTGCACCAATATAAGCAAGTTACCATCTAATCATGATATATGGAGCAAAACAGCACGAATTACGTACTAGAATATAAATGTTATTTTATAGGAAGCACTTTTGGCCAAATGTTTTCTTTACATTTAAAAGTCTCTCCCTGCAACACACCACAAAAAAAAAAAAAAAAAAAGAAAAAAAAAGAATACCCAAAATAAAATCAGAAAAACTGAAACAATTACATTGTACCCCAGTCTACAACTGGATATGTAGTCTGTTTTTACAAAATCTTGCAGCTTTTTCTATCTATTAAATTTTGGTGAAAGAATAATAAATATCTAATTTTCTACATTATAAATGTTGAAAGGAAGCGGAAAAGGAACTTCGAAGTGTGGTCCACAAAAGGGGAACCTATATAATCTCAAATAAGTAGTGTAATCCTACACTCCTTACCACAAAGCTGACCAAGAGTTGAAAGCTTTTTCAGAAAATTATTAATCCCCTTTTCATCACAAAGTAAAAGATTTATTTTGTTTCTATTTTCCTCACAATATTCATTCACTGGTAATCTCTTCCCAAAATGGTGTTCTAAATTAAAAAAGAGAATCTGAAATTCCGGTACTTTTTAAAGAAAATCCCAACAATAAATCTTTTCCTACTTAATTCCAAATATTGTTTCTTTAAGTTTAGTATTTTGATCAAACTTTATCATCCTTAGAATCTGAAAAGATTGTTTTCTCCATTAAAGTGCTTGTACAGCCTAAGTAGAAATAATTTGGAGAAAAGGGGTATTTTTAAAGTCCAGTATGAATAATCTGTGCCTAAACATCTTTGTTTGGGTATTTGAGAGCAGGGATGGCTGTTTTGTCTAGAAAAAATGTTTTTTCAATAGAGGGAGGTAAGAGATGACAGGCCACCATGGACATACTACTCTGAACCATATCCTTGGGCTAATTTGCAGTGGCTGATAGCCAGAGTACAAGAATTTCCATGCTAGATACAGCTATTTGGGGATCTGATATCTATACCAAGAGATCAAGGGACGCAAAGAGGGAAGTAGATAAGAATAGGGAAAACCCATACTGACTTCAGGAGATGTATTTTTTCCTGGCTGTAGGAAGTAGTCACTATGATTCTGTTCAAGAATACAGCTAGTTTGAAGGAGATAGAGAAAGTGCTATTACATTAACAAATACAAGGGGGGAAAAAAGCCTCTGTCAAGTCCACATCTCATTAAATATATTGCCATTTGTGCAACTGATATATATGAAGAACAGACACTGGTAGGTAGAATCAATTTCACAAACTTTAAATACTTAAAATATTGATATGTGCAATGGATACCTGCTATCCTTTTACTATCGGTGTGTAGCTAAGCCTTTTTAGGGGGCATTCATTTTATCTTAAGATAATCTATAACAGGTGTCACAAGATAAAAGAAAACACCAAATAATACAACATTGCCAAGGGCAATTTATTAAGTGGACCAAGTAAGGGATAGGCTGCATCATGAAAAGCATCAAAGACTCACACAGATCAACCTGAGACCACAATTACCTCACCAGTGGGTTGACAGAGTTGAGCCTACAGGAAACACGACACTAACTTCACAGATCACAGAATCATTCATCAAGTCCAACCATAATCTAAATCCACCAATCATAACTTAATCTACCCCTTCAGTGCATCATGTCCCTAAGCACCACATCTATATTTCTTCTAAACACTTCCAGGGATGGTGACTCCACCACTTCCCTGGGCAGCCTATTCCACCTATTCCACTGTCCAACCACTCCTTTGATAAAGAAATTCTTTCTAATATCTCATCTAAACCTCCCCCGGTGCAGTTTCAGGCCATTTCCTCTCATCCTGTCATTATTCACTTGAGAGAAGAGGCCAGTTCCCACCTCCCTACAACCTTCTTTCAGGTAGTTGTAGAGAACAATGTGGTCTCCCCTCAGCCTCCTCTTCTTCAAACTAAAAAGTCCCAGTTCCCTCAGCCTCTCCTCATACGGCTTATTCTCCAGACCTTTCATCAGCTTGGTAGCTCTCCTCTGGACACTCTCCAGCACCTCAATGGCCTTCTTGTAGTGAGGGGCCCAGAACTGCACACTGTACTTGAGGTGAGGCCTCACCAGTGCCAAGTACAGGGGCACAATCACCTCTCTACTCTGGCTGGCCACACTACTTCTAATACAGGCCAGAATGCTGTAGGCCTTCTTGGCAACCTGGGCACACTGCTGGCTCATGTTAAGTTGGCTGTCAACCAGCATTCCCAAGTCCTTCTCCACCATGGTGCTTTCCAACCACTCATCCCCAAGCCTGTAGCTTTGCATGGGGTTGTTGTGACCAAAGTGTAGGACCTGGCACTTGGCCTTGTTAAACCTCATACAATTGGCCTTGGCCCATAGATCCAGTCTGTCCAGGTCTCTCTCCAGAACCTACCTACCCTCAAGCAGATCTACACTTCCTCCAAATTTAGTGTAATCTGCAAATTTAGGAAGCACTCAATTCTCTCATCTAGGTCATTAATAAAGATATTAAAGGGAATAGAGATAGGGGATAGCTTGAACCAGTATCAGTGTCATGCTCTGGCTGGTGGCTGGGTACATACACATAGTGTACTCTCCACTCTAAATGGCGCTGGATGTTGGATGTCCATGTATCAATGCTTTGCCCTGGTCTCTCTTAAGGGACAAGGAGGGAACTACAGGTACAGGGTGCTGATTAAATCAGTCCATGAGGATGCCACGATATAGCTTTTCAGCTGTTTCAGGTGTTGTTGTCCTGTCATGGAGATCAATCCATTGTCTATACCAAGACTCACTGCACAGTTTTGGTAGCTTTGTCCTGTCTGCTATTGCAGTGTACTTAAATGCTCCTTTCTTGATGCTTCTGTGAAAGAAAGTCATATGAGAAGCAGTCTAAGGGGTTCTCTCTTTCTACTCACTATTCAGAAGACTTGAAATACTTATTTAAGGTGAAGGTGTTCAAGAAACACATGCTTACAACTAAATGAGAGTAATCCACTCCCAATGTGATTAACTGTTTGAGGGTGCTGAAATAGAATAAATGTATTCAGTAGACATATATATAAGAAACTCAAAGAGAGTTTGAATTTTTATTTTTAGTTTGTTTGTTGTTGTGGATTTTTTTTCCTGAAAAAAGCCAAGGTTATTTTTAAATTATAATAAGGCAACCAGATCAAGGATGTCAATTACATCAAGTCATACTGTGCTCAGCAGTGTCCCCAGTTTTTTATTAGTTGTATAGAAAATGAGAAATGCCAGTAGAAACTGCTGTCAGCTTCTCAAGCAGCAATCCTGAAAGGATGATGTGAAATTTTCTGCCAGAAATATAAATCTCAGAACATAGAACCTATGTTGTTGTTACTGCCATTTTAATGAGAAGCTTATCTTGTGATATTGGCATTAATGGCCATTTCAATGGTGGAAATCTATTTCTATTCACAGTTTTCTTCTTATTTACTTCTTACTTATGTTCTGGTTTGGTGGGGTTTTTGGTAGAGGGGGAAGGGCCCCAGGAGTGTCTCCCTTAAGAAGCTGAGAAGCTCCCCCTGCTTCCAAAACCCAGCCAAACATCCATTAGGAGGACAATAGACGCACCTCAGTGATTAACATACAAAATAACAGCTGTAACACCTGAGCAGAGAAGCACTTAGGGGAGAAGAGCTGTTTTGGGGGAGGAGAGCAGTGCTGCTGGTTGGTGAGGAAGAATGGGAAAAAGGTGCCCAAGCAGAAGTTTCCCTGCAACCCATGGCAAGATGGCAGCTGTCCTTCTGCACTCATGGAGGAACGTGGTGGAATATTCCTTAAAGGCACCAGGAGGGGTGAACTTGGCCAGTGGACTTCGATGTTATGGCCAGTGAGTTTGCTGCCAGTGGACTCTGATTACGCAGTTTTGGAAGACCCCGGCACCAGGGGAGTTTGTTCCCGAAGCAGCCTGTGACTCTGTGGGAAGCCCAGGCTGGAGCAGCTTCAGACCTCGTGGGAAGGACTCATGAAGGAGAGGTTCGTGGAGGACTCTCTCCCATGGGAGGGACCCCATGGGGAAGCAGGGAAGGACTGTAAGAAATCCTTCTTCCTGAGGAGGAAGGAGCAGCAGGAACCACCAGCCTGTGAACTGGCTCTAAACCCCATCCCCTGTTCCCCTGTGCCACTGGCGGGAAGGAGGGAGAGAAACCGGGAACAAAGTGATTTGGGCCCAGGAAGAAGGGAGGGGTGGGGTAACATATGCAAGCCCTGCTCTTTGTGTTGTCTGTGTCCTGTGTGTGTTTGATTAGTGTGAAAGTAAATGACTGTTTTTTCCCCAAGCTGAGTCTGTTTTGCCCAGGACCTTAATCAGTGAAGGACCCTCCTTGTCCTTTGTCTCAATCCATGAGCTTTGTCCTCCTCATCCCAGAGTGTGTTGTGTGGCGGGGAGTAGTTGAGTGAGAGGCCATGAGAGTGTTCCTTTGTTGTGTCGTGTCGCCCAAACCATGACAATTTAATAGCCAGAGACATAGAGATTTAAAATGTTAATGCTTTCAGTAGTTCAACTGACAAATAAAAAAGAAGGAATATCAATTACATTTCTTTTTCTGACCTCTTTCTCTTACACTGTTGGTAGAACAAGTAATGCCAGCTGCTCCTTAAATTAAATGGAAAATTTAAAGTAGATTTTAATTAAAACTTTTTTCCAATATATGTCATGCTTTGCATGTGGCAAGGAACACAGCTTGTGAAACTGTTCCAGGATAGAACTTTGAAAGCTTTGAGACATGAAAATGAGTTAACAAGAACCATCTCAAAGGATATTTAGGAACAATAAGGTGAGAGTCAAAGCTCAGCAAACAAGGAAAAGATCATGAAAGCATGTTGAGGAAGTTAAACCTTGTTTCAGAGCTGTATGAAGCTGTGCAGAGCAGCACTTCTGACAGTCCACCTTGCCCTCCCCAGGGCTGCACTGGCAGGTGCAAGTGGACTGCACAATATCTTTCGGACAGTCAACAAAATCATGAAGAGATGAAGTAATATTTGTAAAGGTTAAGGTACTATATTCTTGCCCAAAGGGAACCTCCTCAGGAAAACAGAGGTTATTCAATACGATCTTATGTATTTATTCCCAAAATGGTTGTATTATTTTTATTTCAGCTGAAATGAAGTTTTTCTGGGCTCAGAAAGGAGTGGTGTGAACTCCATTGGGGAATGCAAACACCTACATCATACTGAACCTTAATTTTTATGAATAATCTTGTCTCATCTTTGTATGGTAGTCATGTGTTTTATTGTCTCACAGGCATTTATTCAGCAGATTTCCAAAACCAATCAGCTTTCTCTTACTTCTTTATTTCTGGCATATTTTTCCCTCTTCCATTTTCAATCTCCATTTCACTCTTCCTGTTTCAGTCTTCTCCTTTTTTTATTGTTATGCTTTCCAGTGTCATACAGTCCATACAAATCCTGCATGCATCTTCTTCATTCCTGTGAGGAAGGAAAAAACCTAATTAGTTTAATAGCTATAATAGCATGCCAAATATCAGCTAAAGGGTTCAAAAAGCAGAAATGCATTTGAATGCTCATTTCAAAGACTGTATATTTTGGCTGCCAGTAGCTAAAACATGGAGAATTGAGCCAGGTATCTCTATGCTATAACTGGACATGTTGTTCTCCTGGAAACTAAAAAACACCCTGTCCTCTTGGAAATTCTGGCTTCAGAGTGTGCAGCTCCCACCTCAGTAGAGTACTCATTTAGGGCAGGATTCATCATACCAACAGGTCATAAATTGGGCATGTAGGATAAGTAGGTTGGTTTGGATCCCCTTTTAACCAGTGTTGATAGAGAGGTGAATATATCTAGTTCTCTGCTGGAGATGATGATGTAAGCCGTATGTTATACCTTTAAATAGTGTTCCTCTCCCTCTTAGTATTCTAGACAGACAAATGACTTAACTAAAACAGGTCCATTTTTCCACTTTCATACTGCATAGCAAAGGGGGGCAAAAAAAACCCAACAGTTCTGTACTTTATTTGCTTCTCTACTCCCTCAAAAAAGCACCACGACCTCCTACTTCATTTTCCTCAGACAACAAGACATTTGTTCTTGTCTGTTTGCTTAGAAACTGTATATAAGTCTTCATCAACACCACAAAAGTTTGCAAAATTTCAGGTGGTTTAGCTTAATCTAGCTAGTCATAACTACACATGTGAGGAATGGTCCATCTTCTCTCTCCTCCACTTAAGACTAAACAAAGTGCTTTTCAAGCCAGCAAAACAAGAATGGCATCTTTCAGCTGATTTAGCCAAGGATGGACTGGAACAGGCCCCTTGCTCTACCAGATAAGGCCACAGCAAGAAAAGAACATAAGGGTTATGATAACTGGCAGAAAAAATGGACAATAGGTTAAAGACTGCCTCTGACAGAGTATGTACCTCGCCAATGCTAATTGGCTAATTTGAACAGTGACTTCTGATCTATAAAAGAGAGCAAGTTCTGCAGGCTCATGGCTCTCTGCTTGCCTGGGAGGAGACCCTACTGTAGTGCCAGAAGCCACCTGGAACCCTACAGCACCGCTGTTTGGAGGAGCTGAGAGGGAAGAGGGGGCTGCCCCGCAACCGCTGCCTGGAGAAGCCTTCTCAGTAGCAATTTGTGAGCTTGGTGAGGAGGGGTATTCTGAAATACTCTAAAATACGGTCCTGCAGCAACCATTCCTTTGTGAGAGGCAAACACCATGTGTGAGCACTCGGTTTAATTCACAAAGCTCACCACGCTGGGGAGGGGAGGAGTGGCAGAGGCATCCTGACAGCTGGTAGTCCCCCTGACATCAGCTCGCAACAACATGTCAGCACAGTTTTGTAGTGTGGTTCTGCTCTAATACATCACCACTTCATTTGCTAAATAAAAAGCAAAGTAAGAACATTGACCAGATGACTTTCCATTCTAAGGAAACAGTTACACACAATACCTTTTTTTGTTACATACTTGGGGGGCGGAAGAAAAGAATAGCTGGAGCCAAATTAGTTTTATGCTTGATTATAATAACTTAAAAACTAAAACTAAAATAAATTAAAAAAATAGAAACTTCTCAGAAGTTCTCCCACTTTTTTGTAGTCTTTGAAAAGTTGTAAGATACACTGTTATATACTTTGTTTTTTCCACATTTCAGAATGAAATCACAGTTTGAAAAGTATAGCTCCTTATAAGTACAAGGACTAGACTTACTCAGACGTCCATACTCACAAAACATAAGTACACTGTTACAGTAAATTATGTTACATATTTTCCCAAAGATCTTCCTGGACATTAAGGAAAACATAAACTGTGATGGGTATTTACTGGCTCACACTATTTTCAAAAGATAATTCACATGATCTCAAGGTTTTCAGATACTCTCCTCTTAAATTAATCTTTGGTATAATGGCAAGGAAAGACATTTATACCTTCTGAGATGATTAGGGCCAGTATTTTAACTATTTAATGTATCTTACCACACCACAGAAATCTTTCTAAGATTTGAGGTCTTGCTACTGTGGCCTTTAAAGCTAGAGAAAAATTTCCACTGAGATAAATGGATGCAGTGTTGTGTATTAAACTAGGATGTTGGCTCTTTTCTCTCTTATTAGGGATTTTTTATTTTCTTTTTTATGTGTGTGTAAATATCTCTAAAATGAAATTTGAAAGAAAGACCCACTGCCACTCCACCCACCAAAAAAACCCGACCAACCAGCACAACAATGAAACACTAAAAAACAAAAGCCAAAAAACAAAAACACATTAAAAAAAATCCACTTAGAAGTTCCTCAAGAAATTTGAAGGGAACATAGCTGGAACAGCTGATCCCAAGTGATCAAAGGGACAGTCCAAACCATATGATGTCATGCTTAGCAATAAAAGTTGTGAGGAAGAAGGAAGAAGAAGGGAGGGGAGGATATTCAGAGTTATGACATCTGTCTTACCAAGTAACTTTCACACATGGTAGAGCCCTGCTTTCCTGGAAATGGCTAAAAACCTTCTTGCCAATGAGAAATAATTAATTAATACCTTATATTGATTTGCTTGCACACACAGCTATTGTTTCACATATTAACCAGTCTTTATCTGAACCCTTGAGATTTCTCACTTTTACCTATTTGAGTCTCTCTTCCATCCCCCTGCAGGGGAGTGAGGAAGTGGCTGTGTGGTTCTTAGCTACCTGCTGGGGCTAATCCACAGCTCCATGCACCGCTACAAACTTGGGGAAGAGTAGTTGGAAAGCTGCCCAGAGGAAAAGGACCTGAGGGTGTTGGTCAACAGCTGGCTGAATATGAGCCAGCAGTGGGCCCAGGTGGCCAAGAAGGCCAACAGCATCCTGGCTTCTATCAGAAATAGTGTGGCCAGCTGGACTAGGGAGATGACAGGTGTCTGGTTTGTTTTGGAAGGGACCTCTAAAGGTTATCTTGTCCAACCCCCCTACAATGACCAGTGACATCTCATACCGGAGCCCAAACAAGCCTGACCTTGAATGTCTGCAGGGATGGGGCCTTCACCACCTCCCTAGGTAACCTGTTCTAGTGATCCATCACCTTCATATTAAAGAAATTTGTCCTAATGTCCAACCTAAATCTACCCTTCTCTAGCTTGAAACCATGACCTCTTGTTACATGCCCTTGTGAACAGGTCTTTCCCAGCCTTCTTAAAGGCCTCTTTCAGGTGTTGGAAGGATGCTATGACATCCCCCCAGAGTCTTCTCTTCTTCAGGCTGAACAACCCCAACTACCTCAGCCTGACCTCATTTTTGTTGCCCTCCTCTGGACACAGTCCAGTAGGACCACATCCTTCTTGTGTTGGGGGTTCCAGAGCTGGATGCAGTACTCCAGGTGAGGTCTCACCAGGGCAGAGTAGAAGGGCAGAACCACCTCTCTCTCTGTCTGCTGACAACACCTCTTTTGATGCAGCCCTGGATGTGGTTGGCCTTCTGGGCTGCAACTGCATATTAGTGGCTCATGTTCAGCCTTTCATCCTCTAGTACCCCCAGCTTTTTTTCCACAGGGCTGCTCTCTAGCATGTCTTCCCCCAGCCTGTATTCATATCTTTAGTTGCCCTGGCCTAGGTGCAGGACCCTGCACTTGGCCTTGTTGAACCTCATGAGGTTCACCTGGGCCCACTTCTCCAGCTTGTCCAGGTCCCTCTGGATGGCATCCCCTACCTCTGGCATATCAACCTCACCACCAGCTTGGTGTCATGAGCAAACTTGCAGAGTGTGCTTTCAATGCCATTGTCAATATTGTTAATGAAAATATTAAACAACACTGGTCCCAGTACAGAACCTTGAGGGACACCACTTGTCACCGTTTTCCATAAGAATATTGAGCCATTGACCACTACCCTCTGGATGCGACCATCCAGCCAATTCCTTATCCAATGAACAGTCCACCCATCAAACCCATATCTCTTCAACTTAAGAGAGAAGGATGTTGTAGGGAACCATGTAAAAGGCCTTGCAGAAGTCCAGATAGACAACATCCATAGATCTTCCCTTGTCCACTGATACAGTCACTCCATTGTAGAAAGCCTCAGGCAGGATTTGCCCCTAGTAAAGCCATGCTGGCTGTCCTGAACCACCTCCCTGTCTTCCATATGCCTTAGCATGTCTTCAAGGAGGATCTGTTCCATGACCTTCCCAGACACAGAGGTGAGACTGACAGGTCAGTAGTTCCCAGGGTCCTCATTTTCACTCTTTTTTAAAATGGGCACAATGTTTCCTTTTTTCCAGTCCCCACCAGGGACTTCACCTGACTGCCATGACTTTTCAAATATCCTGGAGAGTGTCTTGGCAACTACATCAGCCAATTCCTTCAGGACTCTGGGATGCATTACATCAGGTCCCATGGACTTGTGTATGTTCAGATTCCTCAGATAGGAGGGTTGATGAGCCATCAACTTGAGAACCATGAGCAGAGGGGCTGCCAGTGAATACTTGAGAGAATTAAAAAGTGAGAAAACACCTGCAGCTTGAGACAGGACTAGGGTCAGTCTTGGCTACTGCTCAGTTGAAAAATAACAATAAACAATAATCCATTCCTATATTTGCATGCTAATTGGTCTGCAGTTTATTGCGCTTTTTTAAGATTGCAACCTTAATCAGTAATTACTACTCCATTAATAGTTCTCTATAGGGGTTATAAAGTCCCAGCTATTCAGTGATATTAAAGAACACCATATTTTTTTCCAGATCCCTAACCCAAAATAAAGACTTGTATCATTTCATGTATACATCTCGCATTTCTGTCATTTAGCTAATTGTTCACATTATTACTGTAGAATGCTGTGGGGTGAAGCCTAAACCACCTCTCAGATAAAAGAGACCTTGATTACATCAGCCCACCTCCTACTCACCAGGTTAATCTAGTATGAGTGGGAAAACAAAGAAATAATATACAAAGTTTTGTATTACTAGCTTCACACATTTGTAATACCTTGGGAGCAGGAGACCAAAGGATGATAGAAGTTCCAGTGATAATCACTAATTGGCCTTAAATGTAAAGAAAGTGAAAGAAATTCACCACCATGTTACATAATTGCTGCAGCCTTTTACAGTTTATACCCACAGTAAAATTCAGAAAGCAATAAGTAGTTCAAACAGAAGCTCCTCAGGGAGGGAAACATATATTTGAACAGACCCTGGACACTGTGCAGAAGGCTGAATCCAAAGTGGAACTGCTAAATGTGAGGCCGAGGATGCCAGCCAGGACCCAACTCATCCTGTGCTCAGGGTGAACATCCTCTTACCTTCCATCTGTGGAGCACACCACCTTTAACCAAACCAGGTGAATTTGGTTGCCGTGTGTGTAGTAAATGTATGTTGTAGAGCTATGTCCTGTTTTCAGCTGGAAGAGAACTAATTTTCTTCCTATTAGCTGGTATAGTGCTGTGTTTTGGATTCAGTATGAGAAAAATGTTGACAATTCACTGATGTTTTAGTCTTTGCTAAGTAGTACTTAACAATAGTCAAGAACTTTTCAGTTTCTCATGCCCTGCCAGCAAAAAACTGGGAGGGGGCCAAGCCAGGGCAGCTGAACTAATCTGGCCAAAGGAATATTCTATACTATATGACATTTTGCTCAATATATATACTGGTGAAAGCTGACCAGAGGGCTCTGTGGCTTGGAAACTAGCTGGGCATTGGTCAGTAGGTGGTGAGCAATTGTGCTATGTGTCACTTGTTTTGTATATTATTGTTATTTTTATTATTATTATCTTTATTTTCTGTCCTATTCTGTCTTTATCTCAACTCACAAGTTAAACTTTTCTTCCAGTTCTATCCCCTATCCCACTTTGAGGGTGACTGTGCAAAAAATTGTGTAACAATGGTTGTTATTGCTGTATTGTGCTTCAGTTTTCTGTATTTAAAAAGCTGCACAAAGGATTTTTGTTGTGTCCTTCAGGAAGTTATTCTGCATTAATTGCAAGTCAAATGAAGGAATGCAAAAAGAGAATAGAGAGTCTTTGATTCCAGCATAATTTAGACTGAAAGAGATCACTGGAGGTCATCTGGTTCAAGCCCACACATGAAACAGTGCCAACCTTTAAGTTATATTACGTTAGTCCAGGATGTCACCCAGTCAAGTTTTTATTATCATCAAGTATGGAGATATACAGCCTCTGAGAAGCCTGTCTTAATGCTTATCCCCCACCTCAAATGTGAAGGAATCTTCTTTATATCTAGTTGGAATTTCCTTTCCTGCATCTTGTTCTTTTTTTCTGCACCTCTGAGAAAAGTTTGGTTCCATCTTCTCTGTTAAACACTCATATAATCACTATATAAATAAATACAAATTTCTAAATTCACAGCAGGTTAATCACAAAAAATAAAATAAAATCTGAATTCCAGTCTGTACTATAGTATTTTACATATTTGGTGGGAAATAGTGAAATGCAAAACCCAGTTTCCTATTGTGGACAGTAAAATTCCTCACACTTCCAGGATGGCGCAGTATCCACCATTATAAATATAAATTATAAACCTACTATTTCAAAGTGCAGAGGTTCAAGGATCAGACCAAAAGCATGTACTATAGTACTGCTTATTTAAGACATTGGGCAGAGAGACATGCAGCTTCCTCAACACCTTTTGCCTTTCTGCCTTGAGTGACAGTAACAGTGAGGTCACTCAGGTTGTGGCTGCAGGTGGCAGCAGGGGCCATGGATGGCAAGCTGAGGGTGGCCACAAAGCAGATTGGCAGTGATCACTTCAAGCACAGTCTCACAGCATTGATCTCATAGAACCAGCTAGCAACAGCAATGAGTCCTACGGAGTATCTGGTGAGAAACAGGCAAAAGCAAAGTAACAAGTCAGGTCTGCATAAAATCTAGGGAATCCAGGGCATTCAGAAACAGGAGTGGACACTTAATGCACAGCTCAGATTTGCATGGAGAGCTCAGGCAAGACTCCTCAGGACCATTAGGGCTTATTAGTGCCCTCAAGACCCTGATGGTGATTTAGGACTGTGAATCCTGATAGACGGTCATTTCATTTTTGGAGTGCACAGATTTTCTCTTCTCAGGATTTTTTATGTGGGGATCAAGATGACTCTTGCTTGTGCTTGCTGACTTTGATGTACACCAAATTCTTTCTCTACTAACTCTCTCTGAAAAAATTAGAATTTCCATCACAGATCAGTGTGCTTTAGCAGTGAACTTTGCTGTGTCTAGGTAGATCCATGCTGAGGTAGCTGTATTTTTGCTTAGCACCCCTAAACACAGCATTCTACACTCTGTGGCTAGTTGAGCTTCTTGACACCCTGTGCCATGCCTCAGGACCAGGAAGACCGCCAACAAGTGCCACTCTGCTGACACTGAGTCTAGACTCCCAGGGACTAGTACTTGCCCCTGTTTTCCAGAGCCAGTAATTTAATAAGGATGAACTTGGCTTTGAAAAATAAGTTACATAATTTAAAAAGCTAATATTTATTTGAACAAATTATTTTATTAATATGAATTTATGAATTACAGAAATTATTATTGGGTCATGAATAATTCAGAAGAACACAACAGATAACAGTTGTTGGATAATTTGACAACATATATTTCAGCTAACTGAAAATCATATAAATCTCACATAAAATCCACATCTGCTTACTCTGGAAATGTTTAAAATAGAAATAGATATTCCAGTGAGAACGGTCATATCACTGTCAAATTTTAGATGAGTTCATATTAATTTGAAAAGAATGTGTAGATTTTTATAATTAATTATGATAAATCAACAAGAAGAATATGCAAACAAAAGACTGTTCAAAAATTAAATGTAGTTAAATAACATTAGGTATCCAACTCCTTAAAGAGTAAAAATGTCTTTACTTCATTTTTTTTTTTTTAGATTATACACATTTTCAAAGTAAATCATGTAAGCAAAAGACAACAGTGAATGTCATAAATGACATTAAAAAGCTGAATAATATTTCATCTAGACTGTGAAAGCTGGCCTTTCAGGAGTTAGAAAACATGTAGCAAAAATAATTTAGATAAATATTGCAGTGTAATATCTGATATACTTGCAAAACCTCCATGTGTTGTTGTCAAAATATAAACTGCAGCCTAGTATGATAACCATACAGTGCACATTCTCTTGCAGTAGGTTTGACTTGTTTTTCAGGATTGCTTTATACAACACATTGTCTTGATTTGACAGAAATGTCATTTCACTTCATTTCCCTTATCCAGACATAGGAAATTCATTGAATTCAGGCTCTCAAATATGGTATTAATTTTATTTAGATTTAGCTGGAGCTATTGCATGAGAAGTGAACAATTGCTAGCAAACTATTTCAACCATTTCTGGACTTCATTATAAATACAACTAGTGTATGAATAGCAGTAATTTTTGCACTCAATAGAATTATACCAAGAATATCTTACCAGTAAAAATAAATAAAATCACAGTACTGACTTTTTAAATGCACTATACATATGTATGTTCTTACATATGTATATATATACACTACAGAGATTGATTCCACAATATCTGAGTATTATACATACGACCCAATAAGCCACACAAATGCACCCCAATCTAACTTCTCTGGAACTTCAAAGGCACTGCTCATGCCTAAAATTATGTACAAGCTTAGAGTTTTGGTGAATCAGAGCTAGAGAGTATTCACCACCTTGCCAGAACAACCCCTAATCACTGAACTTCAGGATACACAATTCAATAGACTTTTAAATAGATTTGGGACCAAACAAAAGACTCAGATCTGGATCCTCACACTTTTGGGAAAGCTCTGCTAGGGTTTGCATATTGAAGTAAAACCCAAACAGAGTCACAAAACTAGAACAGGAGAGACACTATCTAAGTTGTAGGGTCAAAAGGAACGCATTGTTGAGTTTCTGTTGAGGGCATCAGGTATTATGTCACGGCACAGCAGATTGTTTAGAGTAGTTCATGTGATGACTATATTGCAATGTATTATAACAGTGCTCTTAAGGGCAGCCTACTGAACACTACTGCAATTTCCTTGCTGTTTCAGTTGCTCTCTGTTGAAATGGTATTATCTGATTTAGACATTTAATGGACTACTTGCAAAACATCAAACTTCATTCTCCACTGCAGCTGCCTTCTCATTATATCCGTTATATCCACATACAAAACTCAGCCTGAACATTCAGCTCTAGTTTACAAAGTGGTCTGTTACAAACTAGGCTGAAGCACTTCTTTAAAAAATTACTTGTCTGAGCTTGTCTTGTCGCTTCAACAAATTGGGAAGCTACTGAGGTACAGAACATAGAGCGCATTTTTGCATTTTAGTGTGTTTCTTTACAGCAGTTCTGCAAGAGGGTAGGAATGAAAAACAAATGAGCAGGTAGATTAAGCTCTCTTTACTTCCTTCATCTATTTCTAACTGATGAAAACCATGAAGAACAGCATAATCACTGTTAAACTCGAAATGATTTTTTTAAAAGTCATGTATCTTTTACAAGCAAAACTCGCATGCAAAAATCTAACTCTAAGGCTGAAACTTCAGTGACCATCTCTATCCCATCCTATGGAAAAAAAAAAAAGTTATGAAAACACCCATAAATCTCTCTGTGTTTTTTTTTTTCCTTTGAAAATATAAATTAAATTTTCAAATAAAATTTTAAGGAAATTAATATATTGGTGAGTGCAGCTATAAAGCAGAGAAATAAATTTTTCAGCCTGCCAATCTGATGTCTAGAATGAAAAAGTGGTGAATAAGTTTGGCACTGGGAGGGAGGAAGGGAAGGGGAGGACACATGCACTTTATCTGTACAATAAACCACCAGTTTCTGGCCAAAGATTGTTCTGTCACTTTACCTGCCTGTTTGTGCATGCTCACGACTTTTATTCAAGCTGCTAATTCTATACATTCCCCCAAAAACCTTCCCTCTGCACATTCTGTGAGTTCTTCATTAGTACTTCACCCAAATACATCTAGTATTCATGGTAAATGAAACTGCAAAACTAACCAGTCTTTCAGTTGCAGTAAGCAGAGTTCTTGCCATCAGAGATTATATTTGGAGATTTACTGGTATGACTATTCCTGTTGTTGTTTTTTTTTTCTTTGAATTTTTAAACATTTATTATACTTCAACCGATGTGTCGCATTACTCCAAAACATAAAATCCTCAAGTGATGATCAAAGTGTCAGTAATTCAGTATTCCCTTCCACTTGATATCCACACAAATAATAAGTTAGAGACAAGTAGTTAACACTCATAATAAAGTGAACAAGGGTATTTGAGCTAGAAAAAAATACATGATACCAGGAAAGACTTTTCTCTGACACACAAGTGCAATACTTATTTCCATTTTCAGAACTCTTTGTTTTAATTATTAGATGGTCCCCAAAAAGCTATATTCAGGACATGGTAACCAAAGCATACAAAGGAAAAGAAACCTAAATAGAGGATCACTTATGTCTTCTGGAGAGGCCAAGAAGGGCAACCTTCAGTCTGCAGTGAGCTGCAGTCACCAAATTGATATATAAACAAAACTCATAACACAGAGTCATACAATTATATAAAGTTTTAGGTTGGAAGTATTCTTAAAGATCATATAATTCCAACACCCTTGCATGGGCAAGGACACCTCCCACTAGAACACGTTGCTCAAAGCCTTATCTAACCAGGCTTTGAACACTTCCAGGGAGAGGCATCCACAACTTCTCTGGGCAACTTGCTCCAGCATCTTACCACCTTCACAGAAAAGAACTTCCTCCTAATACCTGATCTAAATCTACCCTCTTCCAGTTTGAAACCATTCCCTCTCATTCTATCACTACATACCCTTATAAAAAGTCTCTCCCACTGGGGAGTCTCTCCCCAGAACTGGACACAGTACTCAAGATAGGTTCTCATGAGAGAGGAGTAGAGGGGGAGAATCACCTATCTTGACCTTCTGGCCATGCCATCCTTTGATGCAGCCCAGGATACAGCTGGCTTTCTGGGCTACAAGCACACCTTGCTGGCTCATGTTGAGCTTCTCATCAACAAAAACCCCCAAATCCTTCTCTTCAGGGCTGTTCTCAATCCAATCTCTGCCCAACTGGTAATTTTGCTTGGGATTACCCCAACCCACTGGACTTCATTGGGGTTGTCACGGGCCCACATCTCAAGCCTGTCTAGGTCCTTCCCCCAACTTCTATTGCTGAGCATGACATCATATAGTATGTACTATCACTTTGTAACAGCTGAGGTCAGCTGTCCCTGCTGTGTCCCTGTCCAACTTCTTTTGGACCCCCAGCCTGCTCACTGGCATGAGAAACAGAAAAGGCCATGTTGCTGTGTGAGCACTGTTCAGCGATAACTAAAACATCCATGTGTTATCAACACTGTTTTCATCTCAAATGCATAACATAGAACTGTATGAGGTATTATGAAGAAAATTAACTCTGTTCCAGCAGTAACTAGTAAACTAGAGAAAAAGAAAACACAAAAAACCAATACCTCAACACAGCAGTTTTTGATCCACATATAGGGGACATGACTTAAAAACGGTAAACAGATGTGCCACAAAAAGAGAAAGGGAGAATGACCATATTACATCCTACTTCTTCAAGCAGAGAATGTAAGACTTGCTCATGGTTTCCACGGCAGACCTGATTCAACAAAGCTATGAACAAGCATTCTGCCTCTGACTTCCTAAGCAGTATTTACTGAGGCAACGTTAAAACTAGGTAGACATTTTAAGCAGGTTTTAGCAGAAGTCACTAGGGAAGGTGACATATAATTTTTTCTACATAATGTTAACATGCAAAGACAGCTGAAAGAGTTGTACAGAGTGATGGGACTCACACCACAACAAAATGCCCTAGGTACACGGGAAGGTTACCCTAGAGCCAAATATTAGTATGATTCTCAGAAAAATAAATTCAACAGAAAAAAATAAATGAATGAATTCTGACGCCAAACTTGCCTGTGACATGACTGTTAGTGTTTAACACTGGGCTGGCAATTAAATTAATGACAAATGCTCTCTGTTAACCCCTCTCTCTTCTTCTATTGGTAAGGGAGAGAGAATAATATGAGTTGGAAGCCAAACTACACAGCTGTAATGATAAATAGTGATTAAAAATAAAATAATTAAACATATAGAAATATATACAAAGCCACTATCATGTTCCCCATGCCCAATAACATTCATGTCACAACCAAGGCGACAGGGCAGCTCTGGGACAGTCCCAGACTCGGCTCCTGGAGGCAGCAACATGGGAGCTGAATGCAGGAATACACGTATTCAGGAGTGCATGGATCAGGACCACAGGCAGATGAACAAATTAAGTCCTCTCAAAATGCCAGCCACAGAAAAAAGGGGCTTACCCCTCATGATCCCTCAAATTTATACTGAGTATGAAGCATATGGGATAGAATACTCTGTTTGGTAAATTTAGGTCTGGTCCCCTCTTCACCAAAGAAGGGTCACAGGTGTGACTCTTTTACTCCCTTTTGTTTCAGGACCATAAAGCGTTTTGCAGAACCAATCAGAAGCAGGCACTGACTGAAATACATGCTGTTAATTTCAGCAACTGCAGCTACTTAGAGGAGACTTAAGTGAAAAGTAAAATTACTAAAATAAATAAATAAATTGGTTCTACCCTGACTCAAATAGGACAGTATCAAATCCATGCAAACAGATACTATCTGCAATGAAATTTTATTTTCACTGACAGGTTTGGTAAAATGAAGTGTTACTGATTTATGAAAAGGAGATTACTATGCACTTATTATATCAGACAATATGATGAAATCATACACAAGTAGAAGCAGTTTCCATATAATAATCTTTGATATAAATTGGATATGTAAGAATTTCTAGCTTATTATTTCATATTATAATTTTCAATATGAAGTATGTTTGTGCTTCATCAATATAGTTTCAGAACTAAGACTGGATGTCTGCACAGATAAATGCATAATTGTGATTACTTATTTCTTGAAAGTTCCAGCTCCAAGTGCCTTGTTGGAGCATTTGTAAAATCTCTCCCCTATTACCTATTCACCAGAAGTATTCCAGCATGGATATGCTAAATATATATTTTATGAGAGGACAGTTAATACTGTAATCTTAAACTCCAACGTGAAAAGGATTCATGCTGAAATTCTATGCCTCCCATTCTTAGAGGGGTGAGGGGCAGCTATTACTTGTGTAAAATTTTTATAGTCAATTTAGGCTCTATGTTATTATAATTTGTCTCCTTTGGCTTTTTCCTACCTTTTTATTGCAGTTCTATCTTTTATTCATTTTTCCATTAGCTAGAATAAGAGAGGAATCATGCCTGCTTGCCGACATGAACAACTCAGTCCTTGCTGTTTGCAGAAGTTGGGGGTTGCAGGTCTTAGTCTCAATAAGTGTGCTCTGCATGCCAGAAAAATGGTTCAGCTGTTTCCTGAGTTCACATAAGAGATGGGCTGAGAAAGCACACAAAAGAATAAAGAGACTTGAAGAAGCTCCTTTCTTTCCTGAAAAGTAAGAAATTAAGTTTGGATAGTCCTGTCCAGTCTGAACATTAATACAACTTTGGCTAGAAGTACCAAATTTTTGTCCCCACATCAAATGCTGAAAACCTGATCTGGAACATGATTATTAAAGTGAGATTATTATGTACATTTTTAGATGGTTGTGTATATTTTAGATATCTGAATTTTGACCAAAATAACCAACATTCTTCCTCATCAAGGAGACATTTATGCTCCAAGGGCAGAACACCATTGACCGTTTTAAGCTATTTTCAACAGGATAAAATTAATTATACCATACAGATTTCCCTTTCTACCTTTGAATATGAACAACATCAAGAACAGTAGTTCAGGAGTAGACACTTGTTATATGGACAAATCTGACACACAGTCTCATTTGATTATAAAATCTCACTCTGGCATTCCATTGTCCTGCTGAGCTAATAGATAGTCAGTCTAACAGGACATTTGAGAAAGAAGTCTTTACATTTCCTAATGGCAGTGTTATAGTGAAAGTGATGACACTTCGGGAAATTTGTAGGGAACTGTGATTTCTTCAGTTAGATCCATTGATTTTGTATTTATTTTTTTTTTCTTTTTTATGGGACAGACCTTTGGGAATATTGTCCTCTTGGTCATCTGAATTTTTTTTTAGCTCTATTTGAGATTGGAGTTGGAGGCAAGTTCATTGTGCAAGCTATATAGTAATCTCATTCACTACTTAAGCCAAAATGCTAACAGTTGGGACTATGTTCATAGCTAGTAGTCATACAGGTAGTTTAAGCCTTACCTTTGGTACACAATTAGCATGCCTATGAGTTTGTCAAGCAATATCAGCAAGTGAAACTTTCTTCAAACTTTCCTTCTCTTACATTTTGTCTCATCATCAAAAGGAACAAAAAAAAAAGAGAACACAAAGTCAAATATTAAAGCTAATTATATAATTTTGAATGTATATCTATTTATATTTTAGAACAGTTTTCTACTTCTTTATCTGCTAAAATCCTCTTTTCAAATCCTCCCATAAGACATAAATTTTTCATGGAGATCAGCCAGAGAAAATTTCCTCTTTTTCTCTCTTTCTTTCTTTGGCTCAGCTGTCACATTTCTGTGAACTTGATTGTGGGCTCCTTGAGGCAAGGAATAAAGAGAAAAAACGTGTTCCTAAATACCCTAATGTAAGAAAAAACGTTTTGAGACTCTGTGGAGATTCTCCAGATGGTCACAACTGTAACTGTTTCAAATATGTTCTTGTGCCTTTGAAGGGCATATAAAAGCATGTGTTCACATAAGTTTGTCATAGTAGCAAATAACAGTCTTCATATTGAATTATAGTCTTACACAACAAAACCAGTATTGTTAATTCGAAGTTTCCAGATAACTGACGGTTTTCTTAGTGTTTCCAGTCCCTGAATTCTGGGTTCCTATTGTAAAGAAACCTGGAAGTGCATTGATTCTATTTATTTTGGACAAAACCAAAGTGGAAGATTTTATGAGCATACATTATATTGGCCAATATACTAGGAAACACTAACAGCCACCTTGATAAGGGGGCAGTAAAGCACAAGATCACCAGTCTGCCAAATTAGCCAGAGTACACACTAGGGAGCTTACACTTTTTTTGCTGGCTGTGGGAGAACAGACAACAAATAACCTGGTATAGAGTGGCCTGGCTAAATAATACTCAATCCAGAGTAAAGTTTCTAATATAAAGTTAACTGACAGAATAATTCGAACCAACTTGAACAAATAAAATGAGTTTATACTGGAACAGTACCTTTGCCTGTAATGGTTTTCATCTACTGCAGAGAGCCCTGTAGCTAGATTTGTTGTTCCATCAAACCAATGTATGAGCCTTTTCTTTACTTCTAAAAGCTCTCAATGAAGTTGCTCATTCTTAATAAAGTAGTGCTTTTTTTAGACTACCAAAACCAAGGACAAATAATTTCAGACTCACTAGTACAAGGAAGCTTCACTCTCTCCAGAATGTGTACCCAGCAATGTAACAAGGACCTCTGTATCTGACCAGTGGTCTAACCTAGAAAGAGAGAATACTTGTCTTCCAGCCTAACGCTGCACTAGCTCATTATGAAGCCAACTGGAAGAAGGCTGTGGCAAAACGGCAGTTCTCTGCAGAGTAGAAGAAGATTTAGGCTACTGGGGAAGAGTTCGCCTTCAGATGGTCTCATTTGTTATCTAAAATCTCACCTCTCACCATTCAGAGGAAGGACAAATAGTTACCACTGTGTGCCATTAATCTTGAATAGGCACCTGTATATCACACATATTTTACTAGCTTCATAAATCTTTTGGTTTGTGGTTTGGTTTGTTTGTGTTTTTTTTTTTCTCTAGGAACTTACAATATCCTTCATAAAGGTCATTGGAATGAAACTGGTATTCCTCTAAAATGAATTGCACTACAAGACTAGTGCAAACCAACATCCTTCTGATCATATAATCCTTTAGTGTAACAATGCCAGTTTTCTCAATAAGTTCACAACAAACTGCTGGTAAGTGCACTACCTCTTACTCTCCTGATAATTAGTACAACAAGTGATAACCCTTTTAATCCTAAATCCTCTATTGTCTGGGGTCCTCATTCACTGAAGAATTATTAATGCATAGATATCGCTGTTCAGTACATGAGCTAACTGGCAACAGAAAGATCAATTTGCTTTTTTCAGAAAAGGTGATTGTAATGATCTGCCTTCTGTTGTTTGCATCACCCGTTCTCAATATATTTAGACTTCAGTCATGCACCTGTGCTGTCCAGGACTATTTTGATAGTTATAGTAGCCTAACCACATTGTACTTTCTGCTTATGTTCAAGACAGACTACAGATATAACTGCTTGCTATACTGTTTGCATCTAGTTGTCAACATCAGAGAGATACTATTCAGAAATTTGAAGAAAACAAGACACCGAGTCAAAGGTGTACAGACTAGTATATATATGTGGAATAAAAGTATTTTGTAATCATAGGTTACTTTATCTTACATATCAAAATGGTCAGAGAACAAATTAATATTATTGTCACAAGGTATGAACAGAAAGATCAGAATGAAAAATTACTGATGCCATAGGAACAAAAAATGTTTAGAATGGGCTGGTTTTTCTAT
The DNA here is from genome assembly GCF_020740795.1 of Apus apus. Lineage (NCBI taxonomy): Eukaryota > Metazoa > Chordata > Aves > Apodiformes > Apodidae > Apus > Apus apus. Next base: position 163,157,436 of record NC_067282.1, read on the forward strand.
GATAAAAATATACAAATGTTAAAGTTGTTTCCATTTCAAGGCTATTATCAAAACAATAAACAAGGAAAAAAAATCCACTAAACAGTAAACCCAAACCCACCTGAAACCATCACTGATGTTTTTCATATAAATGAAAAACAGGGACAGCATAATGGTCTGCCTCAGTCAGCAGGTGGGAAGAAGATTTTCATTGAGACTAACCTTCTGCATGCTATCTAGGCTACCTGTGAAGTGTGAGTTGAGATTTCAGTTTCTGGATGTTGCAGAAAGCCAGGACCTAGGTTTATCCTGTCCTGAAGGAGAAAGACGTCTCACCTGTAATTCATTGGAAAATAAGGAGCGTGAAATAATTGTTGTGAGTTGAAGTCTGTGTGATCGGTAAGTGATAGTTTAAAAAGAAGTTTAAATATGTCCAATCTATAACAATAAGGAACATTGTTTTTCAATTCCAGAAAGCCTTGAGAAGAAAGTTTTTCACCTGAATACTCAGCACAAAAAAAAAAAAAAAAAAAAAAAAAAGAAAAAAAAAAGAAAAAAGAAGAAAAAAGAAGCAGGAATGCTTCAAGGTGTGTTCATTTAACAACTTTTGACACTTTACTTAAATCTTGGTATGTAAAATACCTGAGGTACCTAAGTGGGTTAGAGACAATTTCTGAGTTTTTCTGCTAAGAATAAACACTGCTATTGTGGTTCATGATTTTTTTCTTGATTCACATCTTAAGTAACTCACCTGATACAACAGGAAAATCCACTAGGAGAGCCAAGAACAAAACCCACCTCAGTTCCCAAGTTTCTTCATCAGAAGAGTGTTCTTTCTTCCTAAGGATTATACATGTTACCTAAGTAATAAATAGTTTATGGAGATTAAGAGATATAAGAAATGGCTACAAGAATCCTCCAAGAAAAGCTTTGTAAAGAATAAACTAATCAGTTTTCTTAAATGCACGATTAAAATAAATTAATTAATAGCTCATGATACTCTCACTAGACTTTTCATCACACTTACATGTTTTTGTTTGATGAACTCAAAGAGAATACTGGCCAGCAGCCTGAATCAAGAACTTCCTTGGATGGTTTCCAGGAACTGATAAATATTTGTATGTGCCTTTTGCTGCCAGTGAGAAGACCAACAGAAGTACTTATAAGAAGAGAAGGTTTTTTAACAGCTGAATCACCTTTGCAGTGTTGAGAAATTATTTCATAGCATATGTCAGTTTGGGTGTTCTGTGGTCCTCTTTTTTTTTTTTTTTTTGTTTGGTTGATTGGTTGATTTTTAAAAAAAAATTAATAAAGAGAATAAAGACAAATATAAAGAAGTCAGGAAAAAAGTCAGAATGAGTGTCAAGCAGATGGCTAGATTTGCAGATAAAGCTCAGTAATACTTTATGTCAGTAAAACCTTTTCTATTATTTGCTTCCATCCAATAACTTTCAGAATGTCAGGAAGCAAATATAAGGGCGATATTATTTCCTTCTTGATGATTAAGAAATAACAACTGTAATACCTTCAATAAAATACTCTTCCTGAATAAAGTTGATAATTTGGTGTTATTTGTTTGATGTAATGTTAAGGAACTGCAAGCCTGTCCTAACTCTGAATTTTCAGAGTTTTCATTTTATTTGAAGATCTCCAACCTATCTCAGGAAGTCTTTCCTTTTATGTCACACATTTAAGAATTTTTGTAGGATTCACCTGTGTCTGTAGATTTTTTGGTGGGTAAGGTATGTTCTTTTTTCCAGCCATGTCTTCTTTTAAATTTCTTTCTAACAGCTTCTTAGAATACAGTACTTCTCCTTTCATAACCAGAAAAAGTTTATTATTTTTTATTATCTATGAGTCTTGGCTCCATGCTTGATCCATGCCCTTCTGAGGAGTCTGCCAGGTTCTGCTGCTGCTGCCCTCCTGCCTCCAGTGACCCTGTTCTTACCTGTTCTTACCCTGTTCTCCTTTTCTCTGGACTCTTCTTCCAAGTCCATATACTCATCCCATTTTGGGAAAGTGCAGTCACTGCCCTCTACAAAAAGATATGGTTGGTTCTGTGCAACACATTTTTGTCTACTACCCCCTCATACTTTTTGCAGTACAAAACACAGATAGAGGAAGTAATTAGGGAACAAATAAGAAAATTATATCATGCAATAAGATGCCATTTATCACATCTGGTTTTGACTTAGTGTTCCAGATCCGTTTAGTTTAATCTGTGATGATTAAACTTGATCACAACTTGTTCATGATTAATTTTCTCACCAAGTATATTTTGAGCAATGCTGTTCTCTAAAACAAATTTTGTATCCAGGAAACACTATCTTCACAAGAGATTGTTCTTTGGGTTTCAAGTATTCACTTAGTTTAGCCTTATACCCAAAGGAAAGCAAAACTTAAGAGCATCTGGTACAGATATTAGGATTGGTAAATGATTGTAATTGTTTTAGCAGCATAATTAGGTCTTTGCAGTTATTAAACAATTACAGTTGTTATCAATTTTAAATACTTTGCTATAGACCTTGGTGGTTTATTGTTAATTCTGTGGTTTGATATAAACTTAATTGGTCATGATGGCTAAATTAAAGAATCATTGCCTCTTTTAAAACTATACCTCAGATAGAGTAGATTAACAGATTTTTGTTCCTCTGGGAACAAGAGAGAAATAACCACTGTGAGGATAAAAATATCCCATTGAATTTAATCTTAGCTGTTTTATCTAAGTAATCAGAGCGTGAAATGCAGTGGTTAATAATAAATTAATGTCACTAGGAAAAACACCCAGACACTAGTTTTATTTTGGAATATTCTGTGTAGGGCTTATAGTTCCTATACTTGACTAAAAAGAAAAATAGTAGCAAGTGAGATGGTGGGGAAAAAAACAATATTTCATTTCTTAATCTTAAACATAATGTAGAAAGGTTGCAATAAACTTCACCTATGTGGTGGGCTGAACTTGGACTGCAGCCAGGCTCAGACCCAGCTGCTCTCCTAGTTGTCCTCCTCAAAAGGACAGGGGGAGAAAACAGAATGAAAACACTGGTTGGTCAAAATAAAGGCAGGGCGCCAATTACTGTCAGAGGCAAAACAGGCTCAACTTTTAGATTAAAACAGATTTGGATGGCAAGAAACAAACATTAAAATAAAATATTTACACCACCACCCCTTTTTTGCAGATTTAGCTTCACTCCCAAATACTCTACCTCCACCCACAACCTTAGCATTGCAGGGGAATAGGGAATTAAGATTGTGGTGAGTTCATAACAGTTCCTCTCTGCCTCATCTTCCTCCTCATGTTTCTCTCTGTTTCCTCCATGGGCTCTCCACAGGCTGCATCTTCCCTCAGATTACATCCACCTGCTCCAGCATAGGGTCCTCCATGGACTGCAGGGTAGATATGTGCTCCAATGTGGTCCTGTGTGGGCTGCAGGGGAGTCCCTGCTCCAGCACAGCACCTCCCCCCCCTCTCTGACCTTGGTGTCTGCAAGGTCGTTTCTCTAACATTTTACTTCCCCTCACTCTTCTCTGCTTTCTGGTGTTATTGCTGTTTCATAAATCTGTTTTCCCAGAGGCACAACCACCTTGTCTGAGGGGCTCAGCTGTGACCTGCAGGGGGTTGGTTGGAGCTGGCTGGAACCAGCTGTGACCAGCACAGGGCAGCCCCAGTCTCTCCTCACAGGCATCCCAGCAGCCTCCACAGACAGCACCAGGGCATCTGTAACCTACCAATGCTTCCAAAACATTGAAATTACAAAAACAGTTGGAAACTCATCAGAAATTGTTTCCTTAAAAGGAAGACTGACATCATCTAAATCCCAAACCTCGTCTCACACAAAACCCACTACCAGCAAATCTCTCAGCAGAGATAAGATTAGAGATGTGCATGTAGACAGTAGCTGATGATTTATTTCATCACTAAATAAAAAATAATTGAAAAAAAATCATATTGAGGTTATTTATTGCCTGAGAGCTTGTTTCTTTGCAATAGAACAAAAAATATCTTCCTTTCCCAAGTCTACTTTTCAGGTATAATGAAGTCATCCCCAGAAATCAGAACAAATCATCATGCTGTCAGGTAAATGTGTGAAAACGTGTCTCTGAAACAATTAGACATGAAAATCTGTAATTTAGAAAATGTAATAAGAAAAAAAAATATTTAATTTCAGTAAATCCCAGCCAGTTTCATGAATTTGACATAAATTCACATAATTTCTGATTGTGCAGATGTTCTTTCTGGAAGTACAGTGTTTTATGGTTCTACCAGTGTTTTAGCTGTAACCACCTTGATCTGAGAAACTCCCTTGTGTTTAAGCTGATGAAAAATGTGTGAGTGCCTTTCTACTGATAGGCATGAAGAAGGGCAGGCCTGGAACTGATCATTATAGTCATTGAGCAGTGGTGGGAAGAGCAGGAAATATTAAAAAGGAAGATACACGACAGACTCATATTTTCCTCCTCAAGGCTTTTATTCAGAAACAGCTCATTGAAAGTAATATTCTTCTGCCCCTGTTCTTGGGCTTCAGTTTAGACTGCTTAAAGATGCCACTCTGATGAATTTTCCCATAATGTGCAAAACCTGCATTAATACTGATCACTCTTTCCATATCATATCTCTCATATATGACTACATGAATCACATCTAACCCTTCAACTGGATGTATTTTTATCTGAAATAGGTTACTAATCTTCCTATATTCTTTGTTTTCCACAGAAAACCTTCACAGAGATATAAGGAAACCTTGATACAGCATTTATTCGTCTACCAAAATCCCTAAAATATGACCACAAACTATTAATGAAAGGACATAAAAGTTAAAGACAAAGTCTGCAAATGCTAAAACAGTAAAAAGTTATATACAGTTTGAACAAAATTCTTTGTCATATAAATCCTTAGAATTCAGGGACCTCAAATAGCAACAATTTCACATTCTGTTGGCTTTGATAATATATTACTTAAAAGAAGCAGGAGTCTGATTAAGCTGTTTCTGTGAATTATACTAGTTGCACAAATTCAAATGTTTATACATTTAATTTAAATAAAATGTTTGGTGGAGATTTATCACAATTATTTTTTAAATGATAGTTTGATGTTTTTGTCAGAAAAGTAAGAAAGCTGCCATTGCTGAGCTGGACTTTATTTAGATATTTTGAGATTTTGAAGGATTAGCATGAATTCTGAAGGGTTTTAGTTCAACCATTCTGTTTCAGCATCAGATAAATTCCAGAACTCTGAGAGACCGATAGAAAAAGATAGAAATTTAGTTCTAGGGATAGAGAATAAGATGGAGGTTGTAAAGCTTGGCTGTATTTTTATTTTGCAGTTGATGAAGAAAGAGTGAGCCTTTTTGAGAATTAAGAATTACTGCATTAGTAGTTTTATAGTCCACACAATGATGGGATAATGAACTAAAAAATATTAATAATACCTTTCACAAATATTTGAGGAAAAAAACCTGACAGACAACATAGCCATTGATTTAGTAGTCACTATACATTCAATAAAATGCTTAAGCTTTTAACTTTAGACATATGTCTAAATGCCACAGTGACTGCTTTGCAGAACCGTGATGCACTTAAGCATAAACTTAAATGCTTTGCTCGTCTGGGAGTTTAATGAATACTTCTCTGATAATCTTGTCCTAATATAGAATGATCACTTTCTCTTGGGATTACTAGCAGTTGAGTTAAATTCTGCTTTTTCTCAACTGCAGATGTGAAATAAAATCCCTTAGAGACTGAGTGTAAACCACAAATTATGCCTCAGAGACATGAAATGAAGTCTGAGATAAGAAAAGCTTGGAGTTTTATATGCTCAGGCACCCAAACTCAGGGGAAGCAATATAATGTTGCTTGCATTTTCAAAGTTCATGTGACTTATGTGAAATTTCCTTTTGTGTTTACTACCTCATATTCTTTGAGTAATTAGTTTCTTGGCATAAAGCAATTCAATGACAATCAAAAGAAACTGTTCCTTTGAAGACTACTATAAAAGAATCCAGGAAACAGGATTCAGTTTAACAACTTTATGGCATGAAATACCTTCTTAGTGTGTTAAATACTTGTTTTGCTGAGCCAGACACAGAAAGTTCCTAAGAACAGGTTAACTGCCGCTTTCCCTAACACATCCAGCTTTCCCTTCTGTAGCAGTTATATTGATTCTTACAAAGGGACAAATAGAACCTGAAGCAAATTAAGCATGTTATTGTGTATGTTCCCAAATACCTGAAAATCAGAACGAGTGCATATGGCTCGAGAAAGTAGTTAAAACAAATTAGAAGAAAGACCTTAAAGGAATAGGAAATCTGCATCCAGCAAGACCTGTCAATCACCATGGTATTTAATTTAAAGGAAAAGGAAAAGCAATCTACTTCCTTATGTTTTGTCAGCCATATATTAGTACTACAATAACAAGAAAAAATGTAGAGCAGTTTTTAATGTCAAAATTTTAAAATTTATTTGCACAAAAAATGTACTTTTTGCTTTGCTTTAACAAATCGCATCTCACAGGCATAGCCTGACAGAGAGGTAGTATCCACTGACATAAGAATGATCTTACACTTAAACTCAGTTAAAGTTTTCAAACAGTGCTGGAAAATGCTGCATACAGACACACGTGCAAATTAGATGTATTTCTTATAGCATGATCTGCATATCCATCATTTCTGAAATTCAGTTATAGACTTTGAAATAAGATAATTTAAAAGAAAAATACAAAATTATTTTGTGACTTCGAATTTCTTAAAACCATTTGTTTTTATCTGTAATTATTTCTTAAAAAATAATAAGAAGAAAGGTGCTGAACATTCATGTCGCAGTTTTTCATAAACCTTTTGGTTACATTACTCTTTGGTTGTCATTGAAGATTTTCAGAAATCAGTTTTGCAAGAAAAACATTGCAAATAGCAAGGGGGAATAAAACTTTAAGGAGAAAAAGCTTAAACACTTTAAAATTAGTAAGAAGCTACAATGCTATCAAAGTCTATCTGAATAGACTTGAATATATCTGCTAAACTGAATAAAATGGTTCTTTTCCCAGTGTTCATCAATTAAGGTTCTGTAAAATGACTGCAAAGTGGTTAGAAACTGTTACCTTATCATATTTCAGTTATTTGCAATCTCACTTCAGTCATCTTTGAAGTGACAACCTACAGTGCATGCTAAGAGAAAATCCCAAGGGATGCAATCCAGAGGGACCATTACAGGTTTGAGAGATGGGACCATGACAACCTCATGGAGTTCAATATGGCCAAGTGCAAGGTCTTACAGTTGGGACAGGGCAGTTCCAAGCACAGATACAGACTGGACAGAGAACAGGTTGAGAACAGTCCTTAGGAAAAGGACTTGGGGGTGTTGGTTGATGGAAAGCTCAATATGAGCTGAAAATGTGCATTTGCAGCCCAGAAAGCCAGCTGTATCCTGGGCTTCATTTAAAGAAGGCATGGCCAGCGGGTCAGGAGAGGTGATTCTCCCCCTCTACTCCTCTCTCATCAGACCCTACATTGAGTACTGTGTCCAGTTCTGGGGACCCCAACAGAAGAAGGATATGGAACTCTTGGACTGAGTCCAGAGGAGGGCCATGAAGGTGATCAGAGGGCTGGAGCACCTCTCTTATGGGGAAAGGATGAGAGAATTGGGGTTGTTCAGCCAGGAGAAGAGAAGGCTCCAGGGAGACCATATAGCAGCCTTCCATTACCTAAAGGGGCTATAGGGAAGCTGTAGAGATACTTTTTCCAAGGGCATGTAGTGATAGGATGAGGGGTAATGACATGTAAGGGTTCAAAAACAAAAACAAAAAAAGGGGGTTTGGGCAGTTAACCCCTCATCCCTCTTTTGGTTTTACTTGATACCTGTTGAAACGCCCCCCATTGGTAGGTACTCACTCTCATTCAAAAAAAGGAATGAGGACACGGAGTGAGGTGTTTCTGTGTGCTGTTTCTTTATAAACAGAGCAGGGGTGTATAAATATAAATATAATGCAAGTCACGTGTAGGGCACAAAACATAGGAGGAAGATTATTATGATAAAGGGAGGTGATTTAGAGTGCGTTGCTTCCCCCCGTTGGGGCCGCCGTTGCGTGTGTGAGAATGGGCCACCCACTATTCCCAGGGACTAAACACTAGGAAAGAAGGATGGGGGTTCTTACACTCCTGATGCATTGAATGAGGTGGCTGTGATGGCTCCAGCTGCTGGTCGATGTTTAGCAGCCGATGGGCTGGAGGGCAGCAGACAAGCACCACGTGGGCAGCAGCATGTGGCAGCACTCAAGCCGCTCCCGCTTGGCTGGGCTCAGCTCCTCCCAGCTCGTCCTTTCTTCTTTGGGAGCAGGCAGGAATCTCAGCTCTATTGGGTTCCACGAAGATCTAGCAGAAGGGCAGTATTCCTCCAAAAGGGAGGAACAGCAGTAGCAGAATGGCATACCTGTAGGCTACTAGTGATTTCTGCACTCATTTCAATAGAGGCAGAAGGCCTCCCCGCTGTCCAGTGACTTCTGTCTAAGCTAGGGTGACACAGGGCACCATTGCAGGTGCTGCAATGCATTATCCCATCTGCATGCCAGCCCTGGCCCAGCCAATCTTGAGTCCCAGAACAGAAAAGACTGCCCGCAGGCAAGCAGGCCCCCCTCCCCAAGAAGCCTGTGCCTCAGCTCTCGACTGGTTCCTCGTGCCACAGGCACCAACCGTGCCTTGGCGTCCATTTAGTCTCCCTTATATGGTGAAATAGTTTTATGGAAGACATATATTTTCTCTGGTAAGGGGCATAACCCTTACGTGACCTTAAACTGGAAGAGGGTAGATATAGATTAGACATTAGGAAGAAATTCCTTGGTGTGAGGTTGTTGAGGCACTGGAACAGGTTTCCCAGAGAAGTTGTGGATGCTCCCTCCCTGAAAGTGTTCAAGGCCCAGTTGGATGGGACTTTGAGCAGCCGGGTCTAGCAGGAGGTGTCCCTACCCAGGCAAGGGTGTTGTAACCGGATGATCTTTAAGTTACCTTCCAATCCACATCAGTCTGTGTTTCTGTGAAAAACAGACCCAGAAATTTTGTAATCAGCAGAATAAGCATTTCTAATTACTCAATATATCTTGTGAAGGTGTGATTTACAGCTCACAGATATAAAGGATCTTTTTCTTTGTCATGCTAATATTTAAAACAGACTACTCTTTTCATTGCTACATAAATTATTGTTGTGGTTCGGCATGATCCCAGGCATGGGATGATCTTATGGTCTTAATATGAGCACCTAGAGAGAGGGTATTGTTTAGAACTCCAAGGTATCCTGGGGGCACAACAGAGAGGGATCAATATTCCCTCTCATATTCTGCCATACACTATAAAAGGGCACTAAAGTCCACCTCTTCTTGTGCCCTTCTTTCTCACTTCACTGGTATGGCAGATATCATGCAGAGAGGCTCGTGCTCTTTGTGTTCAGCTCACCACATGTTCTGCAGTATACAACTCCAGCAGTTGCTGCGAAGAGCCCTGGCCCCTTTTCCTGAGTTGGCTCTGCCACAGGAGACTTTTGGGCTCTTATTTCAGTGACCATTGAAATCAGGTTTTGTGTATATTTGTATATTCTCATTAACTGACATATTCCTATCTCTTTCCTGTTCTTTTAAACCTATTGCAGTTTTAACTTCCAATCTTGAAGTCTCCCTTCCTTATTCTCTTTTTATCTTCCCCTGGAAGAGTGGAGGGGAGTAATAGAGAGGAAATCTCTTCTCCAGGATTTGGTTCACCCTGATCACAAAATGGAGATAATTATATAATGCAGGTTGTTGTAATCTTAGGACATGAACTTTTCAGTTTAATTGTCCAAAATTAAAATTTTGAATGAAAAATCGACAGTATGCATACAGAGAATCTCTGTTTATTATGGAAGTTCCTAACAACTTTCTCTCCACTCATGCAAAAGTTTTGCTCTTACAATGAGTCTTGACACCACATGGCAACACAAATTGCTTTGGGATTTAAGGTGACATTTCCTCTTTTCTGATGGCTTAGTGAGTCCATGGTTTTGGAGTAAGCCTGGCAGACAGCTGGCTTAGAGAAATGGAGGAAATTTGTGCTGCAGCGCTTTCTTGATCAACATCCTGTGAACTCTGGCAGCAACTCAATGTAGACTCTTGTCAGATTCACTGTTGCCAACAGAGAGGAAAGTAAAACCAACACTAATGTGTGCTCCAGGCTGGAATCGGGTTATTACACAGTATATTTCCAACACTGCTCTTCAAGTCTTTTTTGTCTTCTCTGGCTGAAATTCTTGTTTACAAAGGGTTTCAACAGATTTGATTTAATTTATTTTTAAAAAAACCCTAACTTTTGAAGCATACATATTTGTTCTTAAAACAGAAAGCCTGGTTTTCTTCACCAGTTCAGAAATACTGCCTGAACACTGAAACGTGAATTAATATTAATTACACACTTTTTGACAGTTTAAGGGAATTAGGAAGCTCCTTCTCTACTACCTGTCAATACAAAAGGAAGAAGCATGGCAGTAAAATATTCCTTCTGTTGACATCCAGTAGTCCTTTGCTAACTAACTAGAGTCATGTTCCTTTTAGTGAGGTAATACTTAAGCCTGCATGGACTGAACACTTTGACCTGATTCAATAGAGCACTTGAGCACACATTTAACTTTATATACATGCAAACCCTTTGAAGCAGTCATGGAGCTGAAGTTGATACAACTCATTCTTAAATCTGCTACCAATTCAATATTGATAGTATTCAATATTACACGACAGTGTATATTTTCTAACAAAAAAGCTCCATTCATTTTCTTTGGCTTATTCTCCAGTCCATTTCTATGTATTGAATAATATTTCTCATATTAAGTCTGAGTTTATTGCATCCTACATTGAAATCATAGCTAACTTTTCATTTTATATACTTCAAATTAGTTTTAACATCAACTGACTCTTTATCTTTCATGTAGTAATGCTTACCTGGGTACAGTTAGTTGGTGATTAATTCAGGCATGATTTCTTTTTCCAGGTTCCAAAACATCTTTATGCTAATATCAAACTAATATCAAACATATTAGTTCCCTAATCCCAGGGCCTGGCAACTGCCTTGTATGATTTAGCATATGATTTCTAATGCTGAATGAGAGTGACACACAGAAATATCCACAGATTTGCACATTTTAGAAATAATTAAATTGGCATTCTCAAACAGCAATAAAGCTGATAGCTGTATCACAAATTGTGGGAACTCCATATAAACTTAATTTTGTAAGAAGATTTTCTTAATAATACTTTAATAGTAATAGGAACATTTTCTTCTGTTTTGCCAAAAAGGTGGGAAAATGTATCAATGTAAAAACCCCATAATTCTAGCTTTTCAGCAAAAAATGAAAATGCAAAAATATTGTGAGAATTTAAGGCAAAATTTTCAATTTTATTTATTTTCTGGACATTGAACTTCCACAGTTTTGCTTTATTCTAAGGGACTAAATCTGTTATTAATGAATTAAAAAAATTCTTGCTCAAGTCAAATGTTTAAAATCAGTAGCTTGAACCTTCCCTTGGAAATGTATTAAAGTTTGTGTGGAAAAATAAATAAGACAGATCTCTTTAGTTCTGTAGAATTTGTGTCCATATGGACCATCTGGAGTTTTAGGCAAAAACTGGTCTGCAGCAGCAACATCTATTTCTGGCAAGCTGCTTTTATGGCTTTTCAACCATTTTCTAAGCAAACCTCCAAAAAGCTGATGCAGAGTGACAGGCTTAGGGGACTTTTGGACTAGCAATTAACCAAAGCAGGCCACCTTTTGCTAATTAGTATTCCTGCTGCTAGTGAATTTTTCTTTCCAGCGTTAAAATGTTGTTAAAGTTCTCAGCTGTATGTCAATGCTGCCTTTAGCTGATATTACAGTAATCAACTGTGAAAGGCCCCAGATGTATTGTGGAGGAGAAAAAGGAAGCCTTTTATCAAAAGCCAGTTCCTGCTTCCTGAACTATGATACAGCTTCTAAAGTTTCCCTCCAGATAATAGACCACAGTCAGAGCTCAGAACATGGGAGAAGGGAAACACACGTACATGTCCATATACTTGTGATACAGTTCTTCTCATGTAGAAGCAGATGCAACAAATAAAAAGCACCGGCTAAATGAAAACAAATAAAGATAATTGCCACAATCTAGTAAAAGTCTACAGAACAGCAATGTAATTGAATGGCTTCTGGAAACAACAATAAGTTTTGTTTCAATGAAGGTGTCATAAAAAAATAATCATTAAAGTCATAGTAGCATTTTACTCTGAGACAATGGCATTCTTCACAATAAGTTGGAAGGTCAAGATATGTTTGTGCTCTTTGACAGATATTCCAATGGAATTTGAATGAGCTTAACTATAGTACTGCCTAATTCCATCACATAAAATTACATATTCCCAACATACTAAAGAAAATGTGTGATTTTGTGTTACCTTTAGTTTTTCATATTTTTCCTCCACTTTCATTCATTCCACCTTTGAGACTTAAGGTAAACTCCAAGCAGAGACCAGAAAAGCAAATAATTTCCTTTTAATTACTCCTCCAGGAAATCAGTTAATGGAGGTTCACCCTGGGTCATGTAACACTGCTATCACAAATCTTTAAGCCACAAATGAGCTAGGAGAAGAAATCTGTCTGCCACACATTGTGGGACTTTGGGTAATTTTTTCCAGGTGCTTCTTTCCCTAATTGATAAAGACTAAGGGGAAAAAAAAATCCAACAAAAAAACCCAAATACAAATAAAAAACCACAATAGATTCACATTCTCCTTCCTATATAAATCATATCCCGTGCTTTTCCTATAATGACATCACTTGATACAAAACCAACATGGTGTATGTTAAAAGGATTAAAAATTGGCTAATATGTTTCAAAAATTAATTGCTAATAGCCAATCACCTTGGAACAGGTGCATTCCCTGTGGATCCTAAAGGGATTACTTTTTATACTCCATTGTTTAATTCATTTACTGAAGGAAAACATGATATATTATTGGTGCTAAAGTTATTAGATGGATTATAAAAGAAGCAAGTAAAGAGAAAAAGAGTCAAAAAACAATTAAAATGGAGTAATCCAGACAGGTTGATAACACAGGCACAACTATAGAACTCCTGTCTTAATATGATGAGCAGTAAAGCAAGAAATCTACCCAGGGAGGCAAGGGTTCTGGTAGAGATTAGCAAGGTCATGGTAGATAACGAACCAAACATGAGCTCTCACTACAGATCTATAGCCGACAGGCCTAAAGAAATCCTTGGATCTTTAAACAGAGAACTATCATTTGAGACATATACATTACCTTTGTTTTTGGCAATCATGCAACTGCAATTGCAGAGCTTTATCCACTTTTTGGAGGTCTAGAAAGATATTGATCAGCTGGAGAGAGTTCAAAGCAAAGCATGCAATTGATTAAAGACTGGAAAATGTGCATTACAGTGAAAGACTTAAGGAGCAAAATTTATTTATCCTAACAGCAGTAAGACAAGATCTAATCATAGTGTGTAAGCATTTAAATGGGAAAAGAATGTTGTTAATAGAGACTTCTCAATCCACTCACAAGTATAATAAGATAAAACAGCTTAAAGTGAAAAGCTGACCATTTCAATCTTCAGCTAAGCAAATCCAGGAGAAAACTAAGAAAACAAGAAATATGTCTCTGTGCACAAAAAAATATGTCACTTTTCGTCATTTTTAACACTGTACAGCAACCAAATTTATGAGAGGAGAGCTAGTCAACTAAAACTTCAGACAAGTTTTTTTGTGAGGTTAAAAATGACAAGTTCAATGACTTCATATAATTCTAGAATGCAAGAAACATCATGGATGGTTTACAAAATTAAAAAAATAATTAAAAAGAAATCAGCGTGCAATACACAGGAAAGCAAAGTACAATAAACAAATAAAACCCACAGCAAAGGAGAAGAAATTGTTAAATTTCTAAAATAGGAGTCTTTTCATACCTCATGCATGAATATGAGAATACAGTATGATTTATATTAGTCCAAATATGACTGAAAAATCTGTTCATCTTCTTATTTTACACCCTAAATTTGTGGTGCAGAGATTTTTCTTGTAGGAATCACTGAATGGTCAAGCTGAATTCCATTAAGAAATACAATACTTCTGTTTTCCTCCAGTATATGTACCAACTTGCATTATTTTTGCATGTCTCTGGTCATTGTGCAATCCAGTGAATGTTTCATATTGAATCCAATTACAAATGTTTCATTGCACAGGCCATATCATTCAATGATATTAATCACTGTTTATTCAATGAACCTTCTGTGTTGATGGGTGGAATACTTGGGACTTCTCTAGATTTTGATAGAATAGATTTTCATGAGTCCCACTAGATTCCCCTGAAATCTTGACTCTTCCCTTTTCCTACTGCACTTGGCAAAGACCTGTGTACTTACAATCTGAGAAAGGGAATATCTTTAAAGAATACAATAGATTCTAAGTCCAAGTTTTGTTTTCTGAGTCACTTGACACAGGTTTAGAAAATAATTTCCCCTCCTTCTTATATGATGAAACATCTGCTCATTCAATTGAACATATATATGGTCAGTATCCAATCTGACCTAACGTATGTTTTTCTGACCTAACGCTGGTCAATTGTGGGTCAGACATATTTCTGTAGTACTGAAATAAAACTTTCATGAACCACAGGACACAGAAGCACTGTATAAACACTTCTCAGTTTTCCAAAACCTTATTCAGTTACCTAAATGTGAAATATAGTATGATGATAATAACTGTCTTGACTGAAAAGACAAACACACATACATCCATGTATTACACTGGTAGATAAATTCTTCAATTGTTTCTGCAAAAGCCACTAACAAGGTCACTTCACATTTAGTAACCCTGGAATTACAATCTTTCAAGGCATTGCTTTGTTCTAACCAGGATCTAAATGTCTTTTTAAAGTCAAAATACAATTATTCTTCTTCTTGATAATAAAGCATGCTTTCATATTGTGTATAAATGCAATGTGAATGATTCATGGCTTTTCTGAAAGGAAAAGATAAGCAACATCATAAAGAAATGGAGCATTAACATTAACTAATTACATAAGACAGTGTCAAAACTTTATATTAATGGAAGTAAATACATGACCTTCGACTTTTAGATATCACTCCTAGAATTTGGGGTTTTTTATGTTCTTCCAGCTTGCTTAATTTGTAAACAAAAAAAGTGTGAAGTCAGAAGGATTTTGTTATAAGAAACCGTGCAAAACATTATTAATTTTCATTGCATATAGAAAAGATTTGAACATCACAGTCTCAAAAAATTTAGTCTTAAGAGCAATTCTTTTCCAACCACTCTCGTATTCCTGGACATCAAACATACTGGCTTAATGCTGAGGGCTGTTGTGGCATTGCTAACAATATACAAATTGTTCACAGACTAGAAGTGGAAAATATAAGGAGATAGAGAAAATAAGGAACTTTAAATCCATTTCAACAATAATATGAGAAAATAAGGTACTTTATGTCTGGAATTTAGTAAAAGCCAGAATGTCACAAAATTTTGGTTGTAAGATTTTCTTCTGCTGCTTAATATTTAAAGCTTATATATTTAAAACAGATGACTATTCATTTTTATAGTTTCCAAATGTGAAAAACTGGAAATAATGAAGCCATTATTTTCACAACATCTCAATTAGGCGCTTTTTTTTTTTTTCCCCCCCTTTGTTACATATAGGTGTTTTTAAAAAAAGCATTACCTTTTTTTTCCAACTGGAAGCAATTATAGCCAGGTCATGGGGAAGATCCCTGTACTAGGCTAGCAGATGTCTGAGAAACTTACTATAGCAAACTAAAATACTGGCAGAAAAGACACAGCAGCTGCTGACTTTGATGGAAAGTACACAGATAGATAATTATTAGAAATCTTTTATCTGTGACTCATAAACTTAACAGAAGACAACTACATCTGAACGGCTTCTTAAGAGCTAAATACTTGTGTAATTTTCAATTTTCCATAGAGATAACTTACATGAGTAACAGGATTGTTCCTGGTAAACTTTACTAGTGTCTTCTGTATTTAATCTGTAAATGATGAGACATATAAAAGCAAGGCACATTATTTAAACTACATTAAACATGAACTGAGAGAAAATTTACAGTTTTTACCCGATTAGATGTTAGAGGCAGAGAAGTCCTTTGGGAAGTTACCCTAAAGAACTATTAATAAATAAGTTTACAGCCTAGGTTATAATGAAACAGTTTTATTCATTCAAGATGTGGGGTTTTTCCCCAAAAAATCAGAGTGCATTCTCAAGAGGGTTTACAATAAAGAATATCACCGTACAACACTTAACAAAACACAATAAAACTGATCTCTCTGGGTGTGGTTGGCATTTTCTGTGAAATACTGAGAAGGATCCAGCAGAATTAATTCTATTAAAGTTTGAACTCTGAGTTTGCTCTTCATAGATAATAATTTCAGGGAGGAAGCATTTTTATGCAAGAAGAAGTGTTTTTCAAATTTTGTTCATATTTTCTAATTAAACTTGGGATGACAAAGTTTATCATTCAGCTGTCTTCTGCTTGTAAATCCAAATTCATATAAATTGTGAATCTATTACCAAAGATTTATGTGTGTATCCTCTTGTTATGCAACATTCTAGATGTATCAAAGGTAAACCAAAACTGAATGTAGTACGACTTCACTTTCTATACTTTCTATACCATCTTCATGCAAATCTGGAAATCATTGAGGCACAGACAGTATGGAACCCCATGAAGCTATTTACATGGACTTTTGAGATTCAAATTGCACTTCAGTGTTTATTAATGTACTTGCCCATTTGCTCTTCTCAATTTCTGTACTGCTCAGGCTACCCTGAATAATGTGTGTACCAGAGTATCATATATTGGGGTTTTATTGAGCTGTGGACCCAAGAAGTTATGAAAGTATAAAGTGTGTTTACAAACTCAGGAGAGTGGTAGGCTCTGCTTTATCTACTTAGTCAGTGAGAAATCATTAGAATACTAAAGACTATTTGTTCAGTCAGTGCCCAGGAGTATTAAGCCTTCGGAATAGGTAACTAAAGCCTGAAGGATGGCTTTGAAACTCTCATATACATGCAGGTCTTGGTTTAAAAGATAGTGTGTCAAAACATAAAATACTCAGTCACATGTGCTGGAAAACACCATGGGTGCTGAATATTGAATTCAGCCTTGCTAAAACTAATGCTACAGTCTTTGAGTAAGCATGATTTCTCAGAAGTTACTAATTTTCAACATGATATTCACTGGCTCAATTGTCAGATGTTATGACAGGTTGTCAATAATATGAAAGAAAAATGAACAAATTTTTGAAAATAAGAGTACGGGTTAATTTTTTGTAAGAACTTCTTAGCTGAATTTTCCCCTTCTTTTTGTTTTACACTAAAGAATTCTAAACTGTATAGCATTCGTACCATAATTTTCGATAGCACTAAATGGACAACAGAATTGTAACTACAGCAAATATATTAAGTTATTCCTGAAATACTCAATAATCTACTATCTCTAAGTTGAAACCCAAATAATATATATTTGTATAATATGTAATTGCATACATAAATAATAGTAATAATAAAAATAAATAAATTGAGTCAAAGAGATAATTATATCAAGCATGTTCTTTATTTTGATCACTGCTTCTTCTAAACGTTTCTTAAATAAATAAAGCAAAGATACCTCGAGGTAACTCAGATTCACTGTATTTCAGGAAAAACAAATTCTGAATGCCTGCAGTTAATTATTAGAACAGAAAGCAAGTAAAACTAACTAATCCATAGGTGAACCAATGCTGCTAGCTCACTGTTCTATCAGTTTGGGCTCGCTAAACTTGCTGGTGTTGTCTTGCAATGTGAGTTTCCAGAGTATGATAGTCCTAGAGGAAAATTCTTAAGATGTGGCACCTAAATAGCAAGTTAACATGTTTGCTCTTAGTTTGTAACTTGGAAAATTAATGAGAACTTCTACTGATAAAAGTAAACTCCATTAGAGCCTCTGGAACTGAAGTACTGAGCTACCCCTTCACTTACTTCTTTGGATAATATGTGAAAGAATATAATTCATTTCTCCCGTTAAAAAGGTGAAGAGTTTAGTTTATCGTGTTTTTTATTAAATGCATTGTGTAGACTAACAGAAAAAAATGCATGTGTGAGTCTGAGAGGAAAAAAATTGTTAATAAGAATATATTTAAAGAAAATCTGTTTGTCATGAACTCATGTTTTCTCTCATACAGCTTGCTTGGTTAAATCAAGGTTTAAAAATCTATTTACAATTATTCTTTTCCAGAGCAATCAGAAGCCTTCATTTTGTTTCTTTAGCCCTCAAAATTATCTTATATAGTTACAATACAGTGAACTTTTCATCACATTGTAAAGGAATGAATTGAATCTCACAGAATCACAGGATCACCAAGGCTGGCAAAAATCTTTAAGATCACCACCTCCAGCCTATGACCACCACCACCACATCGGCCAGACCATGGCACTAAGTGCCACATCCGGCCTTGCCTTGAACACATCCAGGGATGGTGCCTCCACCACTTCCCTGCAAAATCCATTCCAATGTCTAATCACCCTCTCCATGAGGAAGTACTTCCTAATATCCAACCTAAACCTCCCCTGGAGCAGCTTGAGAGCATGCCCTCTTGTCTTGTTGCTAGCTGCCTGGAAAAAGAGCCCAGTCCCCACCTGACTGCAACCTCCTTTCAGGGAGTTGAAGAGAGTGAGAAGGTCCCCCCTGAGCCTCCTCTTCTCCAGGCTAAACAACCCCAGCTCCCTCAGCCTATCCCTATAAGACTTTCCCTCTAGTCCTTTCACCAGCCTTGCTGCTCTCCTCTGGACCAGCTCCAGCACCTCAATATCCTTCTTGAAGTGAGGGGCCCAGCACTGTACACAGTACTCAAGGTGAGGCCTCCCCAGTGCTGTGTACAGGGGCAGAATTACATCCCTACTCCTGATGGCCACACAGTTCCTGATACAAGCCAGGATGCCATTGGCCTCCCAGGCCACCTGGGCACACTGCTGGCTCATGTTCAACCAGTTGTCAAACAGTACTCCCAGGTCCCTCTCTTATGGACTGCTCTCCAGCCAGTCTTCCCCCAGTCTGTAGTGCTGCCTGGGGTTATTGTGGCCAAAGTGCAGGCCCCTGCACTTGGTCTTGTTGAATTTCATGCCATTGGCCTCAGCCCATTGATCCAGCCTGTCCAGGTCCTCCTGCAGCTTCTTCCTGCCCTCCAGCAGATCGACATTTGCCCCCAGCTTGGTGTCCTCTGCAAACTTACTGAGGGTGGACTCAATCCCCACATCCAGGTCATCAATAAAGATGTTGAATAGGACTGGGCCCAGTACTGATCCCTAGGGGACACCACTGGTCACAGAATGCCAGTTAGATGCAGCTCCATCCACCATCACTCTCTGGACTCAGTCGTCCAACCAGTTTTTAACCCAGCAAAGGGTGCACCTGTCCAAGCCATGGATTGCCAGCTTCTCCAAGAGGATGCTGTGGGAGACTGTGTCAAAGGTCTTGCTGACGTCGAGGTAGACCACATCTACAGCCTTCCCCTCATCCACTAGGCAGGTCACCCAGTCACAGAAGGAGATGAGATTGGTGAGGCGGGACCTTTCTTTCCTGAACCCATGTTGGCTGGATCTGATCCCCTGGTTGTCTTCTACATGCCGCCTGATGGCACTCATGATGATCTGTTCCATAATCTTGCCAGGCACCGAAGTAAGGCTGACAGGCCTATAGTTCCCTGGATCCTCCTTCTGGCCCATCTTGTGGATGGGCATCACATTGGCCAACCACCAGTCATCTGGGTTCTCCCCAGTCAGCCAGGATTGATGATAAATGACTGTGAGTGGCTTTGCCAGTTCTTCCACCAGCTTCCTCAACATCCTAGGATGAGTCCCATCCAGGCCCATGGACTTGTTGGGATCTAAGTGGCACAGCAGGTCCCTAACTACTTCCTTCTGGATTACAGGATGCTCCCCATCCCTGTCTACCAACTCAGGAGCCCAGTTGTCCTGAGGGTAGCTATTCTTTTTTTTAAAGACTGAGGCAAAAAACGTGTTAAACACCTCAGTCTTTTCCTTGTCCTCCGTTATTAAGTTACTCACCCTCATCCAATAAGGAATGAAAATTTTCCCTGGCCCCCCACTTTGTTATTAATATATTTATAAAATATTTTTTTATTTTCCTTTGATCTTTGATGATCTTTGATGATCTTTGATCATCCTAAAGATCATCCTCAGTTAATGTAAATTGCCAGAGCCCTGTCAAAATCTACAAACTTACGACAACTCATACAATCTGAGGAACTTATTTTGAAAAATTTTGGTTTTCAGTCATAAAGTTTCTTTATTTAAAAATATGGAATGTAGTTTCATTACTTAAAAAAGGAGAAGGAAAATGAGGCAGTTTTACCTAGTTAAGTAAGTATTTATAATGGCTGTCTGTAGAATTTAATTTCAATTGAGATTATTTTTTGCCTGGTGTATGTTTTCTTGACATATCATTATTTTTACCATTTATTTTTGTAATGAAAATAAAGCAGAGATTTACAATTTAACCCAGGCATTTTTCTAAGTATCTTTTTAAACTAAAGCATGACAATGGTGTTGTCTTTCTGCTACAGTCCTGTTACTATAATAATTTTTATGTACTGTGAAGTTTATGGAAAAGATCTAATTAGATACATCTAAGGTATTAGAAAAATTCCTGATGACTACAGAGAATGACTACAGAGGAAATGGATTTAGCCCAATAAGTGCTGGAGCACTGGGTAAAAACAAGCAGATTTTATCGCTGCAAGTCTAAAAGGATTCCTTCGTCTCCATACACCAGAAAGGGACAACTGTCCATTTCCAACTGTCCACTACAACCAGCTCTCTGCCCCCAGCTCCCCTCTCCACCACAAACTCTCCACCAGATGTTTCACCACTGCTGACTCTCCAAGAGGACAACTATATGCAGGTTGACAGATAGCTCACAATGATCTGCTGGTTATCCCTGCCACATAACACTGTGCCAGTCCTCCCCACCATGGTCCACTGTGGCACCAGTTCACCACACACACGACAAGCTCCACAATGCCTATGAATATCAGCAAGGACTGTGCACAGTGTCGCGGGGAGCCCCAAACACCTGGTAGCAAATGGTCTGTCACAGAAGGTGAAGGCAAGACCACCAGTGGGCTCTTTCTTGTCCTGTGTGCAGCACATATTATATGAGGGGGAGAAACAGGAGGTGTGAAGGCAGGGTTGTGAGTGACAGGGGAGTCAGGGGGGATGTCACACACCTAAGCACTGCCTAACAGAAGAGCCTGACATTTTCTCATAGAAGCTTTGACATTTTCAAATACAAACATTGAATCTTGTAGAGTGTTGGTGGCAGAGAGCTGGTTGTGACAGGCTGTTGGTGGTGGACAGTTGGTGGTAGAGAGTTGTCCCTTCCCATTACAGGGATTTAATCTGCCCAACCAATGGCTCAAGAGCCTGGTATCCACTGCAGCAGTCAACCATTGCTCAGTCCATGTCCAGCTATGTTTAAACAAGATGGGGAAGTAAATACTTTGATGCAAAGAAGAACAACAATCAACAGAAAGAAAGAAAAAAATAAAACCATTATTTTGGTTCTGTACCTTTCTGATCATTTGGGTAATTTTTTACATGAAGTCTCAAACATGTAAAGCAGTTACTAGGACTTTACAGCTTCGCAGTTGGAAGTTTCAAGGCAATGAAAATTGTTTTTCTATAGTGAGAGTTACATTTAATCATATTATAGTTCAATTGCCACAGACTGAGTATGCACTGGGACAGTCACTTTTAGTGAGTTCTTGAACTGGTAGGAATTTAGCTCTTGCTTCAACATTATTTCTGCAGATATCCTCCATAAAGAATAACTTAAAACTCGGCACCAACAGAGAAGGATTATTTTGCAAAATATATTTTCTTTACACTGATGGGATTCTACCAAATTCAGTGGGTATTCTCATTCTGTGATTCTAAGGTCCAGCTGTCTCTATCCAGCTGTCTCATTAGATTTGGGGTTTATTAGCACATCTGCCCTTTTTAACTAGAAAACTAATTTCATTCCCTATGTTCCTGAAATAAATGTCATTCATTAAGACAGAGTATCTGAATGATTTAACTGTGCTTTGTCACATCACTCTTTGTTGCACTGTGGAGGCACTCGGTCATGCTCAGCTTGGTTATAGATTGCTGACAGAATCTGGCTATTTCCTTTTCTTCAAGCAAGAACAAAACATAGTAGAAGTTACTGAACATACTAAGTGGGATAAAATATTACAATTTGTTATGTGAAGCAGGGAACTTAGACGTAAAAAAAATTTACAGCCATCCTTGATTTTTTTTTACTTAATTCACATCCATGAACTGATTCAATAACTCTTCTGTCTTTCATTTATTTTTGACTGCTTTCAGAAAAGAGAAAACCACATTTTAGCTGTATTAGAATATCTGAATTTTGAAGCTGCTGTTCTTGAGTCAATTTTAAATTCATAATTCCGCAGTATGTCTTCTTAGCTGGGAGGGGGAAAAGGATAGATAAGTATGTTTATGTGAAGCTTTCTGGAATATTCCCAGAAAAAGGATATACTCCATCCCTCATTGAAATCAATCATTTCAATAGTCTGTGAATCAAGCTCAGAGAAATGAACTTCCTTTGTACTAGACAGGTTTATATGTGATTTCAGAATAAGCAGCTGCAAATAAGTGCATAATCCTTATAAATGATACTCTCAAAGGCAAAGCTTCCATTAAGTTTAATGAGAGCAAATTTGAGTCTATCATAGGAAAGAAGGGGCGTGATTAAATTAAACAGCTGCCAATTTAATAGGAATAAAAGGAGATCTTTCCTAGCCCAAAGTATAATCAACATGTGGAGGAAACTTTCCACAGCAGGTCAACTAGGTGGCTAGATTTAACAAATGACTGGATAGCTTTACAACTGTTATTAAAATTTGTTGCTGTGCAAGCTTAGACAATGATGTGAGTAATCAGATTTCAGGTTTCAGAGCTTAAATTGATTGCTCATGAGGGTTGGAGAATAATCCATCTTCTCATTTCATATTATTCCAAATTTATTTAAGTGCCCTATGAAAGAGGATAGCTGATTTATTTCAAAAGATGAGGCAAGTGGTCACTAAGTCACAGAAACAATATAAAAGGAAGCAACCACTGTAGTCTGTTTTGGTTTTTGATTGCATGCATGATAATTTAAAGATAGGTGGCTGGGAGCTTAGTGCATCTATGAATGAGTTCATTGCAGTTCATATAGATTTCTTTTCTGGCTTGGAGACTTCAGAATACTTTATTGGAGCTTTTCTTCATGTCAGAGGTTTTTTTATATCCAGTTTCTGTTTTATTACATTCTAGAAGGCAGATAATGAAACAGATATTTTTAATCTTTTGGAAAGATACTCTTTGGCAGAAAAAGTGTTAAACAATTTGTAAATGTTCTCAACACTGTTGGAAAAAACAGTTGTCACCAGTTTTCCCATCTTCATTATAAAGCTAAAATCAGGATATAATATTTCAAAATTGTAAGTAATTAAACTTGAAAAATTCAACAAAACTTATATAACATGAAATGTACTAAAAAAGGGGATTCTTTAACAGAAAATATGAATAGGTAGTGTAGAAGTTAAATTCTTTGCTGCATATCACCAAATTTTGTGATTGGATTTTTCCACAGATACTGTTGTGAAGGATAATACATATTAACTGTTCTACGATTATTCAGAAAAATAATGAATATATTTTTAATATAGTACAAAATCACTGTAAAATAGCTGCAAGAAATTTCATTAAAATTGGCTTATTCCTCTGTGGTATATACATTCTAACAACTTGGCTAGACTTTCACTTTTGGTATTTCTTTGTAAATACAGGTGGAAACTTCTTTCTTCAGAATGCCATTTACTGTGGGGTGTGCAAGAAGCAGAAGAGATTTTGCATTGGCTTCAAAACATGGAAATATCGGTGTGATTTTTGGCTGTGTTCTCCCACTGGAGGCATTATGATTAACCTGCTCTGCTATCTCATCAGTGATGGCCTTCAGACAGAGTATTAGAGATGGCTGAAATGAATTAAGGTTAATTTGGCAATTAAGATAAAACAATATGGTGGGAAAATCTATAATGTGATGTTGTAGAAAACAATCAGCTTAAGCTGTTTTCTATTCTTTCCATAAAATTTATCTGGCCTATTTGAGCTGCTCTCATCTAGAAACATTGGATTGAGTTACAGTTTATAAACATAAAACTATAATACCCACTACTGAGTTTTCTTCAAAAGCCAGGTGCCACTTTTGTTGTGAGCTCTTACTACATTCAGTCAGGATACTGTATTGCATAACCAAGACCATAAGTGTCAGGAATTTAAGTTGAACCAGATATAAGTCAACTAAACTGTATGATGATAGGATACGAGACGGGATGGTCCAGATGTTCTTATACTAAGAACAGCTTAGTATAGGACAGTCTTCCTTAATATAGCACAGTTTTCCTCTAGACTGCAACCAGACTTTGCCCTCTCAAAATGACCATTTGAAATCCCTACCAGGAGGATATGCACCCTGTTTAGATTTTACAGCACGTTATTTATGCTCCTGTAGACATAAGAATTTCAGAACATATAGAGTTTCAAAAAACTTGTTAGCTGATTTTTCATGTTTAATTATGTGTGTGCAATTATTTCAGACAATGATTTGCTACAATAATTTAGATTTTCAGAGTTATGTAATTTTTTATAAATAATAAAAATTTGCAAACTACCTGACCATCTCTTGGAATTTAGCCAGGATGACAAGACTTCATGTTTATAAAAGACTTCGGAAGAGTAATCTCAAATGTCCACAACTACTTAATCTTTTATTTCCACATGCTGCCAGCTGAATCAAGTAAATCCGCACAGTTGACAAAAATTAGCTTCAGTATATATCTGAAATGTTTATAAAATAAGTACCAATTCATCTTAATAAGAATTGGACTTCTTGCACCAGAGCACAATTAGAAGATTTAAATACATGAAAATCTTCTGTAAATTTAGGTTAAATCATCACCAGTGAAAGACAAGGATCATATATTAAATTTGTTTTATATGGAACTTTTTTTCTATAGCAACAACCTATTTCAGAGGAAAAGAGATTGGTGCCAAAATTCTGTTGGGTAC
The DNA here is from genome assembly GCF_020740795.1 of Apus apus. Lineage (NCBI taxonomy): Eukaryota > Metazoa > Chordata > Aves > Apodiformes > Apodidae > Apus > Apus apus. The sequence continues at coordinate 163,182,617 of NC_067282.1, forward strand.
TGATTTCGGCAGCAAAGCCAGGTGAAAAGTTCCCATCTCTTTACTTCCCCTTGGCTCTCCAGTCTTACTGTGGACCATAATTTTCCATCAGTTTCACACCACTACAGAAGTTCCTGGAGCTTGAGTTCAAATAGAATAAAAATAACCCTCTTTTTTGAGATTTATTTTTAATCTGAGTCAGTTCAGCGTCTGGTTTATATTTACAGCAGATATGTAGGACCATTGAATGCTAGTACAGAAGCAGCATATCAAAACTGAGAAGATCTTATTTCACCGTTGGAAATCACTGTTGGATCATACTTGAAAATGCTTTCTTACCCAAGTGAAAGTTACAATTTGCTTTTGCTTCCTAAGATTACATAGAGGTTGATACTTTTTATTCAGACAACACATCAAAATATTCACTGAAAGACACAGCTGAAAGTGTACACACTGTGGCAGGCCTTATGTCTTCATTTAGCATCAGATTGCTGGAAGGTCTTTCACAGTGTTCTTTAAAGAATGTATTTAACTTTAATCTGAGAAGAAGATGAAAATAGCTATGAAGAGACCTCTGCCCTTTTCTGAAATTACCTTACATGTATTTCTGTTCTGTAGTGTTTTATTTTTGCTGCCACAGTAACTGGTAAAGTAACAGACATTAGGGCTAGAATACATTTTGGGTGAAAAAGACAATAATGAGAGTCTTTATCAGATGTCTATTCTTTTTTAAAATTATCTTGCTATAGACAAGGTAATAAACACTTTGTATTACTGCTTAGATACAGCAAAAACATATCCTTTCATCATTACCTCTACTAAATCTCATTTCCAAATAGACGGAATTAAATTTTCTGTTATATTTTTCCCACTTTAGGACCCATTGTCTTTCTGATAGTGCCTAAATAAGGTTATTAAATTACAATAATCATCTCCCAGTGTAAATGATTCTCAAATGTGCTTTTAGTTAATGACTAATGCTAGTAGTCTTTGGTTAATAACTTTCCTGTAACTTTTTGTTTTACTCAGATACAAGATTTCACTCCACAATGTTGCAACTACAATGTGTTACCCATGCAGAAAATGTTCTGTTTATTTTACACAACGGCAGGAAATCCCTGTTCAATTTTCTTTCCAAATTTCTGAAAGTGATTTTAAAGACCTGTAACAAAGAATTCCTAGGGGTTCTCAAACTAAAAGGCTCATTCTTGCTATATTTCCATATTAATTGCTTTAGCTATTTCAAATAGCAGATCTAATTGGCTTTTGAAGACTTTTTGAACTGCAGTAATTAAGTCCATAAGGTACTCTTAAAATTGTTGGCTCTAACCTGCTGTGGTCTCCTTGTCTGCCCACACATTGGGTTATTCATGCAGACTCTCTATGCAGTCCATCCCTTCATTTCCAGTCCACTGTTGGGAATGTGTATATCTTTCTTGTACAGATTGATATACACAGGCATACAAAGAGAAATCCAGGGAGGATTTGAATCTGCATGTAAATTAATAATCTAACACCTGTAAAAAACAAGATAAACAAATTCCCTTTCTGAAGAAACTGTCTCTCATCTCCTTTTTCTTCCATAACTGATTGAATGGTTGACAATTTTTTGTCTCTTACTGAGCTAGTTTTGATGGTCTGTGGAAAAAAGGTTGCAGTGAGGCCTCAACCTAGGCAAATCTCACTTTCAATAAGTTTGTGTTATTATGCCAAGATGTTCATTATAATTTTGAAGCAGTTCAGGTTGATGCACCTGTTCTTGCTTGCTCTTGGAACCTAAGATAGTCTGGAAGCCATCTACAAATCTCACAGAATCATAGAATTATGGAATCATAGGATGGTTTGAGTTGGAAGGGACCTTAAAGATCATCTAGTTCCAACCCCCCTGCATGGGCAGGGGCACCTCCCACTAGACCAGGTTGTTTAGAGCCCCATCCATACTGGTTTTGAACACTTCCAGGGGTGGAACCTCCACAGCTTCTGGGGGCAACGTGTTCCAGTGTCTCACCACACTCACACTAAATCATTTCTTCCTAATGTCTAACCTAAATCTCTCCTCTTCCAGTTTTAATCCATTACCCCTTGTCCTCTCACTACAAGCCCTTGTAAAAAGTCCCTCCCCAGCTTTCCTGTAGGCCCCCTTCAGATACCGGAAAGCTGCTATGAGGTCTCCCCAGAGCCTTCTCTTCTCCAGGCTGAGCAACACCAACTCTCTCAGTGTGTCTTCATAGCAGAGGTGCTCCACCCCACAGATCATCTTTGTGGCCCTCCTCTGTGCTTTCTGCATGAGCTCCATGCCCTTCTTATATTTGGGGCTCCAGAGCTGGACACAGTACTTCAGGTGAGGTCTCACAAAAGCTGAGTAAAGGGGGAGAATCACCTCCCTTGATCAGCTGGCCATGCTTCTTTTGATCTTAATATCCTTCTTAAATTGTAGGATCCAAAACTGCACACATTATTTATGGTGGGGCTGCATCAATACTGAATACAGTGGGATAATCACCTCTTTTAATCAGCTGGATATATTTAATAGGTACTGAAAGAAGTTGGCAAATATTTGCTGAGTTTTAAAAATAAGAAAAACAAACAAACAAACAAAAACCCCAAAAAACCCACCACAAAGCTATTGCAGAGTTCTGAAGGAAACTAAGATTTTAATACTTTTTAATATAATCATTAGATAGACATATATATGATAGCATTATAGAAAATGAAACAAAATTTCTAGAGAGATACTGAAAAAAGTTTAATTACCTTAATCACCAGTGACAACTAGAACTTCTTTAATTATTTTTTCTTAAAGGAAAACAAACAAAGTGTAACAAAACATGGCAATTTAAAAAAAACTTCACACACAGACCTCCAGTACCTCAAATCTTAATATTTCAAAGTTACTACGTACCAACCTGGAATACAGCTCTGTGGAACTGGACTAAACGTCAACATAGGTCATATGTTTTACACATGGCCCACATGCATACATGTACCTGTCTACACATGTACACAATATTTATTTAAATTGAGCAGTCAATATTTTTTAGGTGCTAATATTTCTGTCTTCAAATAGAAATATTCATTCATTCATTGTGTAGTACATTTGTAATGAGCCAACACATCCAGAGCACTTCCAAAAGAAGTCTTTTGAAGCTATTTCTATTTCTTTTGAAGCTATAGTTACGAAGCTATATTACATTCAGAGGGTATTGTGGTTTACTGTCAGGCCTCCTGTGTATTTTTACTTACCCTACAGCAGATGAACAATTACTCCTGATGCGACTGATATAGCACATGAGCTGTACAGATGATCTGGGATCATGAAATGGCCACAGGCCAATGAGCACAATCAAAGCTGCATCTTTTGCTTCTGCCATGTCATGCCCTGGCATTCAAAATCCTAATCAAATGGCTGAATTCCTGGTCTAGAAGGATAAGGGAGTTGTCAGGCAATGTATCCAAGCAGAAAAAGAAAACCTGTTCAGAAGAACCAAGATACAGGGCTGGCAATGGTTGCTAATACATTTTGAAAATGTATTCATTTTCTAATTCCTATCCATCTAGATCCAAATATGTATGTGTAATGGTATAACACACAAAGCTATACTGAATATCTGGATATATACAGTCTTAATTACTAATTTGATGTGTACTTATGGTGACTGTATGAGCCCAACTAAGACAGAACATGTTCTCTATGCTAACTGCAGATTTAGTTCATTCTATGATTCCAACAATAACTGAACCTAATACATTATAATATATATTATATATATTATATTATATTGTGTATTAAAAAAAAAAAGAAAAATTGGAGAGGAAAGATTTTTCATACAGGCTCAGAATACTCCTCAATATAAGTATTTAATGCTGACTGTCATCTGTTGTACTCAGAGGCAGTCAGGTCAAGTGGTGTTTGCTTGCAAAAAACAGCTAGATGCATAAGCAAGAGTCTGTCTACCTACCTATTTATTTACCCACCTACCCACCTAAAAGCAACCTGAAAACATCCCTGAGTTTTTATCTGACATCCCTGACAAATTGCTGCTGGATCCAACAGTTTAGAAGAGCATCTTTGGAACCTGGGTTACTGCAAGATATGAATAAAAAATTGCAGAGGGCTGACTCTTCTTTTCACTTAATTGTCATCCATTCCTGTGTAATACAGCAGTTGCTCCAAAAATGGCATTCTTAACTTTGTTGTTTTCCCTCTTAGAGATAATTCAGACCTAGCTTTTCATTATCGCTGAACTCCACTATGAAAATAAAGCAAGTATAAAGGTGTATTTTGGTTATGGTTTCTTTGTTGTTGTTGTTTTATTTTTTTGCTTGTTTGCATGTTTGTTTGTTTTGGTTCTCTTTTTTACTATTATTTTGTTTTGTTTGGGTGGGGTGTTTTTGTTTGATTTATTTTTGTTTTTCAAAGAGAATATTTAATGTAAAAGACTAAGGCAAAACCGTGAGAAGACTGCAGAATATTCTTGATGTTCCATAACCATTAAGCTAAGGAGTTTGGATTAAAATATTTTGCCCCAGATATTTGTGTAATGCCCTTTGAGATAGCCTTGGATATCTGACATAGTTTTCAGCTGCCTCCTGCCAAGGCATTTGTCACCCATATGTCTACAGTCATATCAATCTCGATAGTTTTCTACGACTGAGATACAACCCTTTCAGTGTGCCTGTTATCTTCCTCAGTCTAAAATGGGAACCTAGAAACTAGCTCAAAGTTCTGACTACATCTTTAAGACATTTAACATTAGATAAGATAAATCCTAGAAATAATAAATACAAGAGAGAGATTTCAAGAAAATAACTTAAGGTACATCAAAAAAAAGAGCAACCAGGATCCTTAGAAATATAAAGTATTCCAAAATAGTGTTAGTGTATCGTCAGTATGAAAGATAAACCAGAAGAGAAAGAATAAGAAGATTTTTACCTTATAAGCCTGATGACCTTTGTATTTCTTATAAGCATCTTATCAAGCATATGTGAATGATAGTGTTTTAAGGTGTTACTAGCATCAGCCAACCTTCATCTTCTTGCTGGAGGTAATGCCCATAAAAAACCCAGATAAATCAAGTATTCAGCAGCTCTCTGGCTGCCATAACTCACAACCCAGCATACTAAAACAAACTGCCATGCATTTTTCTTTAAAATAATACACAAGGTTGTAAGCAGTAAGAACCAAAGATAGTCACACGTATCCTTCTGTTATCCTTGTTATAGGAACATAACCTCTGAATGAAACATGAAGTAACCAAGTAAAGTAGACAAGTTGACTAAATGTTTGGCTCTGTGACTAACAATACGTATTTTGTTAATAAATAGATGTAGAAAATCTTCCTTTTTCAGACACAATCTAACTAATATTTAATAGATTAAAACATCCAGAGAAGTTAAAATGTTATCAGTGAAACATCTTTTATGGATCACTACTCCATGAAATGTAAGAATGTGACATTGTAGGAGTAATTGGTTACAGGCAGCTGTCAAAATCTGTGGTCTTTTTCTAAATAAAGTTTTAATTCCCTTCAAAGAATTACAAAAGAAGTGTAATCGATCATTTTTAAAAATTTAAATACTTGCCATTACAAGGCTGTTTATCTTGGAGCTTGAAATAAAGGGCCATTAATTTTGCCCATGCTAATATTATGATAACGTGAAAGAATTTGTGGCAGTCAGCCGAAAAGCCTCTCTTATTTATATATTGTTGCAAGCAGCAAAATTTTCTGAGTGAACAGGCATGGAAAAAACATGACATCAAGCAACCATGCATTACAAGAGAAGAAAGAGCTGTTATCTGAATCTCCCAAGCTTTTTCTTCTAGTTCTGGAAGAAAACATAAACATATGCTTCCAGTAAAAATAACACACTGTGTCTTATTTTTATAGAACGGCGCTTTCAATAACATATTTATCCACTTTTATTTTTGTTACATAGCCTATGATTTGACTTCCATTGTATGTTCAATTTTTTATTGTGTTCAGATACAGAAATTCCCAAAAGACATATTGAGAGCTGACCAGGAAAACTAATGTGAGATATACTATAGATATATAAAGGAATTTTTTTTACTATTACATTGGGAATACTACCTACTATTCCAGTTATAGCAATTTGAATGGGATATCAAGTTATTGCAAAGATTTTAAAAATAAAAATTTAATCTATGGTACAACTCCGCTTTGCTTATATGAAAATACAAGGTTGTGATTAGAAAAAGGATTTAGCATAAAAATGATAATTTTGTTTATTTTTCTGTTAGGGTTGGGTTTGCTTTATGTATTTGTTATTTCTTAAAAGATTGACTTGTGATATCAAGTGAAAGAATGGATAATTAATTTTTTTAAACTGCCAAAGGGATTTGGAGACACATTTTAAAAGGAAGTTAAGTATCCAAAGTTTAATAAAATAACTTACTCAGCAGTTTTTTATATTAAAAAAAATAACAATCTCACTAAGAGTCCTTGCTTTGCAATCACTTTATTGCAATTTTTGTGAAATGGTGAAATCCACAGGAAAAAAAAAATAAAATTATGGGAACTGCATTTGTGGGTCCCTGAAAAGTTGTGAAAATTGCAGCTTTAAACTTCATTTTGTATAAAGATTACCATTGGGACAGCTAGATACAAACAATTTAAAATAAATACTTTTCAATTGAAAATAGTTTTTAAAGTCCACATATAACTTTACAGTTATGATACATAACAGATTTTCAATAACTGAATATACAGATCTTTAGACTTGGTCTTGTCAGAGTTGTTTTGAGGATTTTTAGGGAGAGCAGGTTTTCCTGTAGACTTGAAAACTCCATACAAGAGGCTGAAATTTTGAAAAAAGCTTGTATTTTGTTGTTTATCTTTGAATTTCACAGCTTCGGCCTTTCATAAAGTGAACAAAGCCGTTCTTTTGTTTTTAAATTTTCCAGTATCTTTCATGTAGCTTAATATTCTGCACATAATACAGTAACGGTCTACCTAGAGATTATTATATAAATACATTCACAGCTGACATGAACAATCTACATCAGTGTTACGAATTTACTCATCACTAGCCTGAAAGCAGCAAACTCATAAGTCTTTAAACTGATATTTTTAACATACTTCTTTCAGAATACAACTGAGAATAACCAATTTACTGGCTAAGAAGAAGAAAAATCAGAATTGGTAATCCAATATCCTGGAGGCATTGTCTTTCCTGCTCACATGAATTGTAGTCTCTTTTTTCATGTATAATATAATAGTTCCTCAAATGGCAGATTCTTAAATAATAAAACTTCAGTATGATAAAGATGTTTCTAACTGATATAATGATCTGGAGCACTTCGCATCTATGAAGTTCCAAAGCTCAAAATAATCTGCCAACACTAAACAATTGAAAATCAGTTATATAAATCTCAGACTTCTCTTTCTGGCTTGCATCTCAAGATTAATGAAAGTTGAAGCCCATGTATGTCCACAAATAATCTTATCTTTTAGAAACATTCACACAATGTTTGCATGTGTTATATCACCTCTGGGCTCTAATGTTGTCACATCAGTCCTGCTATAGTAATTTACCCACTGTATCTACAGAGTTGTCTGCGGTGTTGCTTCTAAGAACTGATGGCACAAATTTCACCTGATGGTGAAAGTTCTTCTAGCTTAAGCAAGGAAGCTGTGAAGAAGCAGCAATAACCTGCCACATGTATGTGAAGAGTAGGTCTGAAGGAAAGTTTACAAGTATAAAATGTAGAAACATAAACTGCCTTGCAACTATTTTCAGTTGTTGCCAGTAGAATTATCTCAGGAAGAATACCCTGGGTCTTCACAACACAACAAATATTTGCTGTACCCAGAAAAACATACTAAAATATTAAAAAAATACAGCATCATTATATGAATAATTTGGAAGAAAAAGACAACCTTCAATGATTTATTTTCTCCAAATAAACTCTTTCTACACTATCTTTGTTTGCTGTGTAGATTTATCTTAGAAGTTGCAGGTTTACATTTGTGTCTCTTTGCTTCAGCTAATAAATCAGTCTTCCTATTAGTTCCTATCAGTTTTCTTCCTTAAATAATGTCACCAGTTTCATAGCACATCAAGTGTACTTAAGTGTTCAAACATTTCTAGCACTTTCTGTTTAGTGCTGTAGATGTAGGTCAATACAATTCCAGTAGTGATTCATGACACAAGTCCATCTGCCTTATTATTCAAAGGAAGACAGAATAAAAGAGGGCATTGTTGTTATAACAGCCACAGTCAGTGACCAAAGTCCAAAAACTGGTGCCTACTGATGAAAAGACCACCCTGTTCTTGCAAGTCAAAATCAGCAGGGTTTTTTACCACTTGTTTACTGATTCACAGCTGTTGGTTCCCTGAGTGCTCTGATCCAAGGTAGAACCTTTGTTAAAATCCCTCTTATTCTCTTGGTCACAATTTATTTTACATAAATAGGGTAAAACTTGAAATGCTCATCTCATTTTTCAGCCAATCTAACCATTTTAATCAAGGTGAAATCTATACTTGACATATACTTGACTATACTTGACATAGTTATACTATATATACACATATATTATAAAATAATTTTTAAAAAAATCCATCAATCAGCTTTCCATATCAAGGACAGGCATTTTTTCCTGCAGCACCAAAACAATTTCAATAAATTCCCACATATTTAATGAAAAAAAATTATTGAAAGCAAGTGTCAAAAGCAAGTTTCTTGTACTTTGATGTAAGCATCACAGAGAAAAGTTGAGGCAGTTCCAGCCCTTTTCAAGTATTGTTACTATCTAGTAATTTTGCATCCTAAGTCCAACTGTGCTTTTTCCTAGCTGTAGCTGAGAATTGATTTGAAAAGAATAAATTGACCAATACAGAAAACTGTTTTGGCTGTAAGAAGTATTTGAGTGTTTATACACCCTTCAATAGTGCCAACCTGAAGGATAGAGAACAAGTAAAGCCAATCCGTCCCTGAGATATTGTAGGATATTAGATAAGTTCTATTGAGTGCTTTCATCAGACTCAATATTTTCTAGCAGAAGACAGGTATGAATTTGCTTATGCCATACATACAGTTCTCTACTTGCACAAGTACTTAGCAACGGCACGCATGACATAGACTCTTCATGTGATCTTTTCATGTAACTTCAGAGAGGACCACTACTTGCTATCCCATGTGTTTGCATGTTGAGAATCTTATAAGTGATTTGCTATGTTTCATCCTCTGTTCCTGTGGATACACAAGGTATAACAAATGAAATACATAACCATAAATTACTTCCCTTTTTTGGGAAGGTAATTACAGTGTATTGACACTAACTGCATAGAAGGCCTGCTGTCTAGAGCATGTGCAATTTGCAGAAGGAAACAGATATTTTAGTGTTAATCCACTACTACTTAAACTAACTTCTCATAAAAGCAGAAGGATGAGATTTTAAAATGTCAGTTGGTAAACTCAAGTCAGGCTGACTGTAACTCACCTGCAAAGGGAAGTTGCTTTACAAAATATGCTGCTGAAGTGTACAGTTGGTCTCTCGGTATCCATGATATTTTCTTGCCTGCCTAGGTGTACATATAATTCCATTAAAACCGTCATCACGCTGTGCAAACAGAAGGGTGGGTGGCTACAGTTCACAACAAAGTCTCCACCAAAGTGAGGCTTGTGCTGTACCAGGCTATGTTTGCAGAAGGGAAAGACTAAACTCTAATTTGGACTTCAGTTCTATTTTGCTTCCCAGATAGCTTTCCATTTCACTCATAAATGGTGTATTCACCATATCCTTTAATCTTCTTAACCTAAGTCCAGTCAAAATAAGCAGATTTTTAATTAAGAAAGCTGCAAGCAACCCAATCATCTCTAGCTGGAGAAAGAAAAGCAAATGACGGTTTTGTGGGTCTAATAATGTGCTGTGATCAAGGCTGAATCATAGCTGAAACCTGAAGCTGATTGTCCCACTGTGGGTTGAATGAAATGTGAAAAAATAATTTAATGCATGCAAAACCTTTACACTGATTCCTAGGTGAATTACAAAAGCTACGGTAGTTGCCTTAAAAATAAATTATATTTCAGTGCTTCCACATGTGTACTAATCTGTACCCCTGGATATTTTATCCTGCTATGGTGGGAAAACTTAAGCAAAATACAGAATCCTGAGCAATTCAGAGTTTTATTGGACCCTGAAAAAAAGGCTGCTTTTGTGTTAGCATGCATGACTTCTACTTTTGTAAAGATACATACGTTTTACCTCATTATTAGTTTCATTTTAGAAGTGCCTGATGGGCAATGTACCTGGGCCATATAATATGAGATGTGACATATAAAATGAGAAAAAAGTTCCTTCCCAAAGGCCTTGTTCCTTAAAATGAATAACAAAGAGTATGAAGACTGTTAGAACATTTCTCTACTTTTTCTGGTTTGTTCCTATTTTGTTTTATTTCTATGTAAGCGTGATTATACTGTACTGTTCATGTTACAATGTGTTTGTTTGTTTATCTGGAATGCACCTTCTGAAGGATCCTGAGAGGTGTGTATTGACGGAGGAATAAATACAGCTATAGAGTTTTAGAATATAAAATTCAGCAAACAAGGCTTTATAAAATTAAAGTATCAACTTGTTCTACTTTGACAGCATTTAGAGTTTGCTGTTACCATTAGCAAGGCCAAGGTCTTCCTGGGATCATACAGGTAGGTTCATTCAGCAGTTTGATTTGAGAATGTGATAATACAATCTAGACGACTGAAGTGCACTTGATTGCCCTCTCTGATAGAGTGATGAACCTTTTTGGGAATGTTGTCTTTGGATCTAAACATGGAGGGTTGCTCAGAAACTCTCAGAGAATATGTTAAGTATTTGATTAATTTATGAACACGTTGTTCACTTCAAAAAGAAATTGTAAATTTAAAGCTTTGCTTCAAGCACTGTATCTACACTGAACCGTATGCTATGTCTGAACAGATTGTCACATCCAATATTTAGAAGCTGAAACAGCATCTGGAAAAGGTATTGGAGGTATTAATGTCACTGAATGTTTTAGTTTCGCTTTTATGTTCAGGAATGTTAATTGCATGCACACAAACACTCTCAGATGCAGCATACTGGTGTTTTCCCATCTTTTAATTTCTATAATTTATTGTGCTTTTCTATAACTTGTCCTGCTGTTTTACATTTCACAAATGAAAAGTAGTGCAATGCAAAACCTATTGAACTGATAGGAGCTAAAACCAGAGGACTTTGTCTACAGTGACCTCCTGAACCCCTCAACAAAGCTACAAGTGCCATCTGAGAAATCTGTACAGAAGTGTCTCCATGTAGAGGCATCTCCAATCATGATCTCTACACAGCAGCAGACAATGTAGTTTCGACAGCACAATTATCCCCACATAAAAAACTTAAAAGTGTTTATCCAATAGCTATTTAGATTAAAAAAAAATATGTAATTACTTCTAACTGTTTTGTTCTAGAAGCTTAACAAAACTTACATTGTTTGACTAGCCTATACCAGAGGCATTTGCATCAAAAGAGAAGAATGAGAGCCAAAATCACATTCAGGTGAGATTATTGAAGTAAAAGTCATAAGACCTTTTTTGTTAGAAATCTAGTATAATATTAAAGAAACCATAGATTACTGAATCTTGATTTATTTTACTATCTGTCTAAGGACAATACAAGTAGAACTGGAGTAGAGGTAGCATTACTAGAAAGTTATTGAACAATTTGTAGGAGTGGGAAGGAGGTATGATTTAATCAAAAGTCATGAAACATTTTCATCAAGATTATTGAAATATCTCCTTTGTTGTCTTTATGTAATCTGTTTAGTTACTAGAAAAATATATTAGTTCTGGTGTTTTGTAAATATTCTTTAAAACATATATAATAGCATCTATGCCTGAGAACCTGTCATTCTATTTGAGAGGGGATGGAATACACCATTTTTCAGATAGTTTAAGATTAATTTTGCCTTTAAATACTGTTCTACTAAATTTATGACTGTAAAGAGATTACTGAAATTCTAAAGTCCTTTTGGGACTCAAGTGTAGCATAACTCTTGTTCCCACTGACTGGAAAAGAGGAAACATGGCCCCATTTTTAAAAGGATAAAAAGAAAAGACCCAGGCTGACAACATGCACTTGCAGCCCACAAAGACAGCTGCATCTTGAGCTGCGTTAAAAGAAGTGTGGCCAGCAGGTCAAGGGAGGTGATTCTGCTTCTCTGCTTTGATCTTGTGAGACCCCACCAGGAGCACTGTATCCAGTTCTGGAGCCCCCAGCATAAGAGGGACTTGGACTTGGAGAACAGAAGGCTCTAGGGAGACATAACAGCAGCCTTCCAGTACCTGAAGGGGGCCTAAAATAAAGTTTGGGAGGGATTTTTACAAGGGAATGTAGTGATAGGACAAGGGGTAATGGATTCAAACTGGAAGAGGGTAGATTTAGGTTAGACATTAGGAAGAAATACTTTCCTGTGAGACTGGCGAACAGTACTGGAACAACTTGCCCAAAGAAGTTGTGGATGACCCTTCCCTGGCAGTGTTCAGGACCAGGCTGGATGGGGCTTTGAGCAACCTGGTCTAGGGGGAGGTGTCTCTGCCATTGTCAGGGAGGGTACTTTCTAACCTAAATCACTCTGATTCTATGATATAAAAGATAGATGAAACTCTAGATTCACAAAAAATGCAAAATGAAACAAATGTGAAGTTTTTTTCAGTAGAATATGTGTTTTGCAGTGGACCAACAGAGTTTTTTCAGCACCATCATTCTCCTTGAGGAGGGAAAGAGTGTAATTCCAAGGGCATCCCAAATGGACCCCAGATGATCTGTTAAGCAACTGAATCCATTCACTTTCAGCGCTAGGGAGAGAAGCTTCCTGCTATTTTGTCGTGCCAGTTAAAGCCTGCTGGCTCCAGGATCAAATAAAGACGTTTATGCTTTTATCTTTTTAGGAGCAAATTTCATCAAGTAGATATCCTAAGAATAACCATAAAGCTGTATATTAAGAAGAACAGGAAGCCCACACTTCCCGTGACTCAATTTTTAAAGAAATTTCCCTTATTCATGGCAGAGATTATTGTTATTATTATTATGCAGAGATTATTATTATGCATTTAAGCATAATATATGAGGCTTTCTGTGGTTATTAAAGTTAGATTAAGGAAAAGGAAGCTGCTGTCCTCTGCTACATCTTACTCCTGTAAAATGTAGAGAACTGACTTCACAGGAGTTGCATCTGCTGAACATCTTTCAGGAGCTGAGTCCTTAAGTTCACTGACAGCAGAAGAAAGGAATTGGTTTAAGTCAAACAGTTTGTAAACCTGTGTTATGGAGCACTGTATCCATATGGCAGTCTGGCATAGCAGAGAAGGTCACAGAGCAAAACTGTTGCTTCAGAACTGGAGACTCCTCATAGCTTCTGTTTTTCTGGGCCACTCAAGAAGCATATCATAAATCTCTTAAAAATCTGTTTATTTTTTCCTGTAGTGTGACATGACACCAATAACAAATGACTTAGCATGTAACACATTCAACTTGCCTTGAGAACACTACAATCAAAGGACAAAGAAAAACAATTATTTCATTGGTTAGAATTTCAAAAATATAAAAGATACTTCTTCAAAAGGGCTCAAAACATTAAATTTTCTTAAATTACCTGTCATGGCTGTATAAAACTTGAGAACTTCTACATGTCAATCTAACCTCAGGGAGGGCTCTTAATATGCTGTAAAGCCACAGAACTTCAGGTAAATGGTCTGAAATTTTAGCTTGCTGGACTGGAAATTTCTAACATGGTTATGTGTCTCCCATTTATTCTGTATAGCAGTGCAAGGTAAACATCCCAGAATGGCCTGTAATTAACACCTACTGTGATCTCTCAAATTTCACAAACTAAACAGACTTGAGCCAAGACAGTCCTTAGAAGATGTAAGTGCTTTGTTGTATATTATTGTTTAGTAAGTAGTTCCATTTGAATGCTAGTCTGTTTTGCTTTCCATGTGTACGAACAGGATAATTATGGTCTTATCTTCTCAAGATGCACTTGACAGAGATGTCATTGCGTGCCTTAAAAAAGAAAATAAATAAATTTACTTAAATTTTAAATTATATGAAACTGTGAAAGATGACTTAGAACTTCAGCTAAAGGGTTTTAAAAGCAATATTGTTTGTGAAATTATAAAGTCTAGAAACTCCTAGAAAAGATTAAAATAGCTACTTTGTAGCCTTGTAATTATTAAAATTTGATCATGTGAAGCTGGAAAGATTAATTTATAAGAAAAATAATTTTGCCATTACAAATACACTCCCCTCCTCCATGCCCCTAGAAATTATTGGTAGAAACTGTTAAATATAGTATTTGTTTCATGAATCTAGGTTATTTGAGCACGGCTGTGTTTCTTGATACCTCACAAATTGAACTAGCAGTTACATGGAAACTATTCCCCTTTTTCCAAGAAACTCAATTAGACCCCAATCCAAAGAAGTGTGGACCTAATTGCAGAAATTCTTTGCACCTGCTGTGTTCTTCTATTGCACTGTATCAGACACAAAGCATTAACTTGAATAAAATTTACTAGGAAGGATGATTGCTGCTGAGTAAACTATCTGTGTGGAATGGATTCACAATTCTTGCCCACACAGTAAAACTATCTCAATTACAATAAGCAAAGGGAAACAGATTTTTCCTTCATATAGTTTTTTATTATGTCCTCAGATCACCAGTTTACCAGCCACCTGTGTTTCCAAGTACTATGGACAATTTTCTGTGATCTAAACCAGGATGCAACTGGAAAAATGGAAAGATTTTGAAGTAAATTTTACCATCAGAAAAAGATGTCTCTTAAATGTACTATAGTAAAAAGTAAAAATACACCATGCTATTTATAGTTGCATTATCTGTATTTTGTAGACAGTCAAAAAACCAAAACTTTATAGTTGAGATAATGAAGAAGATATATATATCTGGTTTTCAAAATTCAGAGGTCTTTGTGTTCCACAATGAAATGCCTCCATCATTTCACATAAAATAAACAACTGTGTAACATAATTTCTAGGGTCAGTTTCCAAATCTTGGACCCAAAATCTAGCACTGCTCAGCAACTCAGTTAGCAGCATAAACCCATCTGTAGCTGAAGCTTGTAATGTACATTAGCTGAAAGTCTAAAGACTAATGCAGTGAACATGTATTCTTTACCATTACTTAGTGTATGACTACCAATACATATCATAGAATCAACAAATTGTTTGAGTTGGAAGGGACCTTAAAGATCATCTAGTTTGAATCCCCCTGCATGGGCAGGGACACCTCCCACTAGATCAAGTTTCTCAGGGACTCATCCAAACTGGTCTTGAACACTTCCATAGATGGGGCTTCCACAACTTCCCAGGACAACTCGTTCCAGTGTCTCACCACCCTAACATGGAAGAAGTTCCTCTTAATGTCTTAACCTAAATCTCCCCCCTTCCAGTTTTGATGGATTGCTGGTGGGTTTTTTTGTTGTCCCTCAAGCACATATTTGAGTGGTTAAAATCCCCCATGAGGACCAAGGCCTGTGAGCATGAAGCTGTTTCTATCTGCCTGTTGAGGACATCAACCACCCAGCCATTCCTGCCCCTGTCTTCCCTTTAACTCTGACTCATAAGGTTTCAGTCTACTCCTACTCCATCCCCAGGTGGAGCTCCACAGACTCCAGCTGGTCATTGATGTAGAGGGTGACACCCTCTCCTCTTCTGCCCTGACTGTCCTTCCCAAAGGGTTTATACCCAACCATCCCCACACTCCAATTGTAGAAGTCATCCCACCACGTCTCAGTGATGCCAATCACATCATAGCCCTGCATGCACGCACACATCTGCAATTCCTCCTGCTTATTCCCCATGTTCTGTACATTCACATAGAGCATTTTAGATGGGCCGCCTTTGAAGCAGTTGTACTGGCAGGGATAACAATTTGCAGGTCAGATGCTTTCTTCTTGGCCTATAATCCTCCTGAAAGCCCAGGGTATATGTTACTGGCTCTGCCCTCAACGGGGTGAGTGTGGCATGAGCTGAGGGTCATCACTAGTTTAAAACCCTCCTAATTACACTGGCCAGCCTCAGACTCTTTCCACTTTCTCTAACAAATTAACTCTATCAGCCTGCAAGAGACCAGGTGCACCTTAGGTTTTGAAGGAAGTCTCCTCTTTCTTAAGGTTTTTTATTTTACAGTATTCCATTCCTATTTACTGTTTTCCACATCATTAACTTCTCTCCTTTCTGTTTTTGTTAATGGAGGAGTTTTTGTAACTGCAGTTTTAGGCTCTGAGTTTGCATCTCTTCCCATAGAACTGTGGTAGCCTAGTGCTGGACTTAATCTTTTATTTCAGGACTCAGTAGCAGGGATTTAGATTAACTCCTGTTCTTGTGATAACACAGCTATAAAGTTTTTAACCAAACATACTTTACTTGGAGACAGCTTAGGGTGTTGAAGATTTACTCTAACCACAGTTGTACAGAAATATGCTTAAGGATATTAGTTACTTAAGAATTTTATTATTTACACTGCTGTTGTTGTTATTACCATGCTTTGTATTTTAGCAATGCCTAAATTGTCCAAGAATTCATTGAAACAAAGCAAGAAACATATACACTCAGAATTTTTTAAATAATGCTATTAGTTATTGGGGGGCGGGGGGGGAAATAAAAATGCAACCAACTACGATTAATGAATCTCTTCAAGTGCATCTGTTACAGTGTAGCTCTGCACAAGTAAAACACCTACTTTTGCAGTTTAGATCTATGATTTCAAATAATTTTATAATTTGTTGATCCAAACACAATTTGATAAAAATATTAAACTACAATCTTTATGTGAAATTCTTCAAAACTTTGCCCAAAAAATAAGAAAAATCAGATCCTTTTTCCTTTTCTGTGTGTAGTGCGTGTATTTATACTCCCAGCAATGTTCTAATCCAAATGCCAAAAATTATTGAAAACTTACAATTTATTCTATGTCATTTTTGTCTCCTGTAATAGAAAATGTTGGAAGGCTGCAATTTTCTAGACATTTTCAGTTCAACACTACAGGTGGAGTGAAATGGCTAATAACTTTGTCATCCATAGTAACAAAATCTTCAAGTAAAAAGGAACAGAATTTTTAGGAATCAATGGCAGTAAACAAAAGAGAAACATGAACAAAACAAAATATAGAATGTATGTGTGGCTCCCAAGAAAATAACAACAGAAGATTTCTCTTTTTTCTTCTTTCAAAAAAACCCCAAAACTTTCAATAAGGAATCCATTGATACAGTTGTAAAAGTAAAATGAACTTAATAATAACCTTTACTAAGTTGTAACTGGTCACATTTAATTTCTTTATTTTTATACCCCTTAGACATCTAAAGCCTTGTGTTTAGTAAAATAGCTCCAGATTTTCATAAGGTATTAAACTAGTATAAGATGAGAATTTATTCACAAATGCTGAAGAGGTCCCCAAACACCAGCTAGCTTCTTACCACACATGTTGCTACCACTGTAGTTCCATCTTTTTGGTATAGAAAAAATAAACCAAGAAATTTGAAGTTTAAGACACACAGTAGTTCCCTAATTTAAGCCAATGAGAGTCATGGAAACACAGCAGTTTTGGACAGAACAAAACTGAGACAGAAGATCAGAAAAAAAATACTCCTATGACTGATAAAAAAGTTAAGTCCACAGCAGAGAAACTGAAACCATGGTAAGAGTGTTTTCAAAATTCAGTCATCAATTCTTGCTTTGGTATGGAGATAATATTCTTGTCTGACCAAGCAGTAAGATCCTTCAGGATCAGATACAGAGTAATGTCAATTTCAGCAATTGAAATAGTGCCTTCTACAACAAGGCAGTCAAGAATCATAAGGAAAGAAGATCTAAAAGAAAAACATTTTTGACTTTCAGGTCTGGACACTTAGACAATTGCTCCAGATTCTCCTTCCAATTTATTAACTGAAATTACACTAGATGGAAAAATAAATCTGAGACCAGTAAGCAAGGTCAAAAAGATTACTGAGATCTTGGTTTGTACCTCAATATGCAACATTTCTAATATAATGGGCTTCATCGATATGATAAACAGGTTAAAACTCTATGTCTTGAGAAATGAAGGATCAAATAACTACAAGCAGAAAGGGTAAAACCACAAAGTATTTTCCTTACAGTGCCATTAATTGTAGTTCATTGAAGCCTGCTGGCTTGTCCATTGATGTATCAATGATTTCTAAAAGTACTTGATGGTCTTGTTTTGGATATGTGCTAATTGAAGGTTTTAGGTGTCACACAGACAGAAAATTATTTAAACTAAAAAAAATACTATACATGCATGAAAACTGTGATAAATGTTGCTTCTCTTCAGCTGTTGGATAAAGACCTCTCAGTGCAAATGCTTCTCATGATCTTTAGGACCTTCCTACACCACTTCACCGCTAAGTGAGAAATTAAGTCTGAATACCTGTAGTGTTAGCTTAACCTGAATTGATTCTGTGTTGATACTGTCAAGTAATGTTTACCCAATTAATCATAATGTCTGACTTCTAAAGCAGTAACTTCAGGTTGTGGTTAACTAAGGAACCTAAAACTAGAGGATACATTACTTAGCAAATGTGTACAATTTTACTTATCTTTGTCTTGCCTTTTTTATTTTCATCAGACCACAAACTGGCACATACCTTTAATATATTAATTGCTAATGAGAACCTCTTAAAGGAAAGAATTAATAGAAAGATCTTACTTTTAAAGATACTTTTTGAACTTAAATACAATATATTCAAGCTAAGATAAGACACAGATACTGCAAATACCAGCTCTGAAAAGAGGATCATTCAAGTCTGGTCAGAAAAAAAAATTAAATATATAGAATTCCCATATTTTTACTGTCAGTTCTGCAAAAGAGAATTTATTTTACAAAAATTATTATATTTATTCTGTCTTCTAAAGTATTCAGTATGAGAAACAAACAAACAAAAAAGTAACACTTTCAAATACCATATCTTTGGAACTTCTGAAATAACTTTTTGCCTGAAAGTGATACCTAAGTCATAAGGTAAAAGACATTTTCCTTTGTCAAAGGCTACATTTTGGCTATTCAGAGTCCTAATCAAAAATCCACAAAGATAAATAGTTTGATCTCCATTAATTCTGGTGAGCTCTGAACCAGGTCCCCTTACAAAAATTTTCTGGCTTATAAACAAAATAAAGCTTTGGGTCTACTCAGTCCATGTATTCCATCTTTGGGTTGGCAGGCACCTTGTGAACCTTAGCCAACCTCATCTGTATTTCTAGCATTCTCACTGAACTTCATCCCTCCTTCCTGTGGGGAATCTTTGGAGACAAATGCTTCCTTCTCAGGCTAATGCATCAGTGCTTAAAAAGTTATAATTAAGCCTTAAACTTGGTATATTTTCAAGGCTTAGTATCTTTGACACCATAACAAGATTGAGTTAAATTCCATGTAGATGGAGAAGTATCAGTGTTTAAACAGATGTCAGCAATTTCTTAGAAAATTGAACTAGTGTTACAGATGGTGATGAATGAAGAGTTTAAAAATAACCCTGTCTCAGTATCAAAAAATGGTGTGTGAGAAGAAGTAGATTGCATTAGAGCAAAAGATATTTGAAAGGTTAAGAATTTAAAAACAAGAGTTGCACCTCAAGCTCCAAAACTATTTTCTTAGCTCAGAACTGGAAGCTGATTAGCCAAAACTATTTTTTTTTTTTCCAGAAAGATGTCACTTTAAAAAGCAAAATTTTATATATCTTTTCTATCCAGGCACAAGCATCCCAAAATAAACCTCAGAAGTCTGCTTGTGTGAACTTTTTTAAGAATCAGCGTGCTCTTACATCACTGAAATATTGAAGTTCCCAAAGAGTTTCCTGAGAGTTGGAGCAGGCCCAAAGCAAGTATAAACCAATATATTTTGTCCTTTTTCTAATAACTACAGTCCTAGCTCCGGTTACTGTTTTTACCACAAGAAAATATTATAAAAGAGGAAAAACTTAACTGTCTCTTGAGACTATTTCTTAATGATTTCATCATTCTTTTAATACTTGATTCCTTTCATTGACTCCAACCACCATTTTCATAGGCTACATGTGTTGAAGCATAGACCTTTCCTGTTTCATTTTTTTCAACATGTAAGATAAACGGCAACAAATGTTGATAAAGGAATTCAAAGGAAGTGTGCTCCACAGCCAGTCCCAGGGAACCAGGAGACTGTTGAACCCAGAACTATGAGCAAGCACATCCTCCTCCCATAATGCAGAGCTTACCTTCTCTGTGGGATGTCCCTGGTGAGCAGTGGCTGGCACATGAGCTACAATAGCAAGAGATAGGTCCTACCATTATACAACACAAATGCAGAAGAAATGTAAGGAGTTACATCTTGGGGAGTAAAAGCAAGTCTATTGAGAAATGTTCAGTGACAGATAACTGCATGGGTGCCAGCATGCTGTTAGGTGCAGCTGTGTTAGGACACACTTAGAAGCTGGAGACAGTCACAGAGCTGTCACTGGGAGATGAGTCTGAAATCCTCAGTTTGACGTGGTGAACTACAAAGTTTGGTTTGGACAAAATTCCAAACTCTATTAATTTCATCTTTCATTATGTAGCTCATACTAGCTTCCAAATCTTTCAGGGATTGTTTCTTTTTCTTCAGTACTGAACTATGAATTCCCATGTAGCTGAGATTCATCCTAGGGAATAAGGTCTCAGTAGAGTCTGCCATCAGCTCTTTATGCAGTCACACAACTTCTATTGTACTTATTTCTGGTCTAATATTTTGGTTTATATTAAAAGTTGTAAAAAAACCTACTGGATTTCTATGAAGGGTAGCAAGTATTCCTAACCTTTGACTCATTTCTTCTCTTGTGTGAAAACATTTTGTGTGCTAACAGCTGGCAACAAGATCTTAGTCATCACTTGTCAACAACTGGATTTTAAATGGGTTTTTAGCACTTGAAGTACATAGTTAGAGATACATTTTCTACGAACTTTAAATACAAAAATAATTCTGGGAAGCTAAGCAAATTTTTAAACTCTTTGCCAAAATACCTATAAATTAATATAAAGTTATTGATAGAGTGAATGTGTTGGAAAGTCTCTTGCTTCCAGAAGGGAGCAAATAAATATATTAAGATAATTTTTTTCTGGCAATGCATTATTTCTCCTTAAGCTACATAGGAATTCTGTTTTCATTTATTTCTGGATAAATCATCTCAGCTGTATTGAGACAAGAGCTGAACACCTACAATAGTAGTATAATGTAAACAGTTTAAGACTGCAACCACTGAACAATTTCACATTATTTCATTCTAACTGAGATTTCAATCACCACAATACAGCAAAATTTTTTACAGAATGCCATCTTTATGCGGGGACCGTCAAGATTCTGTGAATTTAAGCTAACTGCTTAATACTATGGACAGTTGGTCCTATAGTGCTATAGAAATTACCTATAGGCAGTAATAAATTGAAAGCTTGTTATAGACACTAACCAGAAGAGGTAGTAGCTGTCTATGACCTACTGCAGACACTGCACTTTTTAAAGGAGTTTTGGAGTGTAATGTGACAAGTTCCATTAGGCAGCTTTTCACTGGTTGGAGACAAAGAAGTTGCAAAATATTTAAAAGGAGTGTATAAATATGTATCTTTTTAAAATAAAACAAATGACAAACAAATTGAACCAAGTTATACCCTTAATACCAGAGTCATACTAGCAGAGTCAGTGGACTAGCATGGGTATAACTGAAGGAAAAATTTAAAGATTAGAAGTTTAAGATGCTTTAATTTTGCAGTTATAAAACAGGTTAGGTTGAGTTTGGACAAGTTCCATGTTGAACGCACCATAATAATTTAAGCTGCTCAGAGGGTTTTCTTGATTGAGTGTTTGGTGGAAGTGCATTGTTGTAATACAGAACGTTATTTTAAAATAATGACATCATGGATTCTTCTCTAACTAGTCCATGAAGAATAAGGTGGAACAATTATAATGGTTTCTAAAGACACTGCCTCCCCCACATAAAGGAAATTTACTTAAAAACTTCAAGTTTCCCTTAAAGGGAAATTTCACTCTTTTCTATAAGATTATGAGTTTACTTCTCAACGATGTGTCCCAGACTTTCAGTTTCATGCTTCATACTTTCAAAGAACTATATTAAACTGGAGCTAACTCTTAATTCTTGCTGTGAAGTTTCCAGTTAGGTCCCTCAGTTCTACACTTGTTACGATAAAGGGGCCTTGGAAGATAAGCTTTGTATGCTGGTCATTGTCAAAGGGATTACAGTTTCAGGTAATTGCTTTTTTATGTGGTTCACCAAACAACAGAACAATATCAGGACTGAGTGAATAGACTCAATATAAGAAAATAATCTGTGATTTATGAAATTTATCATAAAGTATCAACAACCTAACTGCTTTTAAATATTCATGTCTGATGGGGTAGTAGCTTTACTGTGGCTGCATGAGGAACTCAGATTCTCTTATACTTAAATCAATTTTAAAAACACTTTATGATATTAAAGTTCAACATAAAAATACAGTGTCTATCATTTAATGGAAAGAGTACTCACTGAACTTAGGTAACCTCAAATTACCATAAACAGAACTGTGAAATCAAGGAACGAAAAGGTCTCTACAAATTCCGTACCAAACTTGTCACTATCATCTTGAGAGGCTCAATAAGGGATGTTATTAAAAAGGCTTATGATTAATGACTGGGAGACAAGGTATATACATGGGTATCCTTGTCTCCAAATAAGAGCCCATCAAAAGCTTCAATGAAGTATAACCAAAAATACAGCATAAAATTACATATTCTATTTCGTATTTGAATATTTTTTTTCCTAAAACAGCTGAGGTGCAGTATGCTTTATTCCCGTTTAACAACAGAACATGTGCTTTGTTCAGTTGAAAAAAATATAATCTGACCTGCTGTCCACTAGAATTTCAACTTATTTCTTTGAAGTTTAAGTCTAGCTCCTTAGTGAAAGAAAGGAAGTCCAGTTACTACCATTCAGTTACCTATTTTGATAATAATTGAACCTTGCAGAAGGGAAAAATACAACAAGCCTTTAAAAAGTAACTGTGTACAGCAGGTCAAGTTTGTGTGGAACAGTCTAAAACTTGACATGATTGCGTATGCCTGTAGATAACTACAACAGTCATTAAAGAGGGAAAAGGAAAGTCAAAAGAATAGATGTATAAAAACTGATTTGTCCAAAGCTTCAGTTTTCACAGTTGAAATCAACTTTCACAAGATCCACATTAGAGCACTGGAGCTCTTACCGAGGCAAAGCTGGGGCTTCTTCCATGCCCTAAGAAGCCAGGGCCTAGCATAACAATTGCAGAGTCCTTGAAGACCCCTTTGGTGAGTGGTGAGGAAGCTGTAAGTCACACATTACAACTCTGCTCAGTGATGATCTTGCTCTTGTCATGAATTCCTTACAATAAACCACAGAAAACATTTTCACAGAAGATGTAAATAAAATCTCCTAGAGCATTATTGGTCTGGCTGGCCTATACCAGCTCTTGGATATTATTTTAATACAAGTTGACTGGGTATTTCATATATGTTTATGTGTCTATATACTCATATGCATGTGTGTGTGTTTTCTTTGCTTGTTTGCTTTTTTTGTTGGGAAGTTTGTGTATTTGTATATCAATAACATAGCACAGATCAGTGCTTTGTTAACATTGTGTGATTGCTGTAACTTAATGAAACCCATCTGGGAAACAAACTTGAACATTTGCATACATTTGGGTACAAATAATATGTTGCTAAAAAACTGATTAATAATTGCATTTAGAAGGTTATAATGAGCTGTATTTACATTTTTATGGCAATGGGAGAGGATAAAGTGAATATTTAGTGTTTCCTCCTTGAGGAAATTTGAAAAATTGTAACTAAACTCATGCTTTATATCCAGTATTCTTGCATGATTTCATACAATAAATAGTTGTCCCTTTTCCTCTTCATAATGAGCAGGAGAATCATACAACATATCTGAGGATTCGCTTTGAAATGAAGTCGTTTCTCTGTGTTGACAGAATCAGAAAGCAAACAGTTTGCCTAAGAGATGGGTCAAGTGCATTTCCTTCAGTAGGTTATAGTGCTGGCAACTGTAGTTCATATTCAGAAGTAAACGAGAGATATGGTAAATGTAATACTAGTAGACTAAACAACATGTAGGCTTCCAATTTTAAATAGTTTATCCTCATTGCAATAATACAGAAAATCTGCTTTATTCTACAGCACTGATGAAACACTTAGGTGATAAGATAAGCAAAAGTAATATGAGAAGCACAAACTCTTTCGTATTTATCTTTTTACAACTCCAGAATTTTTGTGTGCTGAATACCATTGATTCAGGGACATAATGAGATATTGCTTAGCTTTTGGTATACTTGCAAAATCTAAATGAAAAGTTTGATGTATGTTCCAAAATCATCAGATGTGAACCCAAATTCCAGGACAATGGATATTCAGTGAATCTGTTGGCTTTAAAAATGCCATTAAAAATTGGAGTGACCTTTCAATTTTTACTTGAGTAAACCTCTGTTTAATTTAGCAGAAGAATAGATTAACATATTTACAAGATCAAAACTTAATCACTTATCATTGCATTTATCAAAAAGAGTACAAAGATGCTTACATTTCAGGGCACAAACCTAACTGATTAGCATAGCTGTAGTGATGAAGCACACTCAAGCCATATGGATTTTTCAGGCTAAGTGAAAAAGAAAAGTCTTTGCCATTAGCAAAACATTCTGTATCAAAAATTCTAAGTTATGATAACATAGATTTATTTTATTTATTTATTTGGTTGTTTGGGTTATGTTGTTTGGTTGGTTTTTTGTTTGTTTATTTGTCATTTGTTTTGTTGATGTTGTTTTGTTTTGTTTTGTTTTATTTAATCAGTGTAGCTCCAAACACACTATCCAATATATGCTGCGAAGTCCTATTGTATGAGCGGTCAGAACCTGAAATTACACTTTAATGTTTCCTGGAATCTGTCTTAGCAAATATCTTGCATAAACAGTTTTATTTGTAAGATGATTTAGTAAAAATATTCAAGTGTGAAGCAGAGGAGTAATTTTGCACAATATATAATTATGAGAATCTGGTTAGCTGATATAATTGTCAAATCTATTACAGAAGAATGAAGAATTGAAAGCTGTATGTCAATATTCACTCAGAGTTAATGCACTACAGGTATACTTATAAACCTTTTTATTTACTTCTCTTGAGCAGTCTTGTGAACACATTTACTAGCTCAACAATTGCAAAGAAGCAATTTCCAGAGCTATAATTATTTGGGAAAGCAATATTAAAAGTATATGGAAAGTGTTCATGCCAGAATCATTTGTGCACTCAACCAGAGAGCAAATAAAAACAATGTCACTTTTTGTATATTATGTGACAATGGTATAAAGTCAAAGAAATAGGGATTTTCTTCTAATTCTAGAAAAATGTAGACAACATTGCTCACTCTAATTTACTGTCTCTTTGCTCTGTCATGATTTTGTGTTAAAAACCTTCACTAGCCTCTCATCATCTTATGCACGACCTTTGGAAACACTTCAGCCAGGCAGTAGAGCAAATGTTTATGTTGTTTTGCTACTGACAACAAAACATCAAGTTCAGTAAGACTAAATTAAAATGACTATACAAATTTCTGTATTCGAAACTAGGTAGAGAGCATACAGAAAAGTCTTCCTCACAGTCACAGAATCACAAAAGAGCTGAGATTGGAAGGGACACCTGGTCTCTCATCTAGTCCAATGCCTTTGTGAAAGCAGGAGCTACTAGAACAGGCTGCTCTGGGCAGTGTCCAGTCAGGTTTTAAATCCCTCTAGTATGGAGACTCCACAATTTCTCTGGGAAACCTGTTCCAGTGTCTGATTACCCTGACCATAAAAAGATTTTTCTTATGTTCAGTTTAGCTTTCAATCCACATCACTATCTGTGATGCCTCAGTATGTAGCAACTAATTCATCAGTTTGTCAATAAGTAAGTTATGGGAGACAGGTCAAAAGCCTGAGTAAAATGAAGGTAAACAACATTCACTGAGGAAATCAGGTTCATTAGACATGGTTTTCCCTTCCTAATCCATTCTGATCACTTCGAATCACCTTCTTGTCCCTCATATATTTAAAAATTATTTCCTTGGTTTATGCCCTTTGATATTTTATTTAAATTTATTCATGGTATTGTGCACTGTTATTACTCAATAGTAGGAAAATACTTTTCCTAGCAAGAGCAATTTAGCAAACAGTGAAATATAAAAAAATAGTCAGAAAAAAAGCAAAACAAAACAAAGCAAAAAACAACACAAAACCCAAAACAAACCAAAAAAAGAAGAAAAAAAAAAAACCAAACACAAACAAACAACAAAAAATTGCAAACTAACAAACAAACAAAACCTCAAAACAAACAGTTACCGTATAGAATACTTGTCTAGATCCAATGGAAAAAATGGGAAATCCAGTAGGTATAAGATATACCTGTTATCAATTGACATCATACTGAAGTAGCTGTAGAACAGATTATAAACAACAGAGATGTAGAAAATGGCAGAACATTTAATGAGCCAGAGCTCAAACTCATAGCATTTGTCACATCTATTTTCTTATTTTAGATTATACTGTACTTTCTTTAAAAATAATAATATACTTATTTGATTAAAAGAAAACTGATTAAAACCTATATGTGAATACTGTAAGGCTCTGTTAAATATCTTGATGTTATTACACAAAGTGATGAGAGCAAACAAGAAGTCAGAACACCTAATGCAGGCCTTCAGGAGGTGAAATCTTACTTTTTTTCAATATATTATCTTGTCCAACAAAAGATCTTATCTCTTCCAACACACTTTGCCTCTCTGAAGAACAAATAACTTTGTAGTAGTTTTAAGAATAACTTTTCTCTGAAAGGATTGTCAGACATTGGAACCTGCTGCCCAGGGAGGTGGTTGTGTCACCATCCCTAGATGTGTTTAAAAGTCATCTAAATGTGGTGACTGGGGATACTGCTTAGTGCTGGACTTGGTAGAGCAGGGTTAATGGTTGGACTAGATGATCTTGAAGGTCTTTTCCCACCTAACTGCTTCTGCAATTCTGTGATTCTGTAGTTAAGATTAATATTTCAATCTTTTTCCCTAGCAAAGTCTATCTGTGAATATAATCACTACCTGTGGCAAAATTTTCAGTATATTTAAAAGACGGTTAAAACTTTAGTATTTATGGTGGAATGCAGTTCTAGAAATTTATGAAAACTGTCTGACTGTAACTGTATTGCTCTTTTGCTGTGGAACTATATTCCAGTTCCAGTATGCTTATTAGTTAAGTGCCAGTTTTGTGTGATCACTGCCTTTTGCAATACTGAATCCAAAATGTGCTTGAGACTTATCCAAATATTTAGCTCTACAGATGGTACTTTGGTAGTTTCATTCTAGTTAAAGAATAAGATTTGGCAGCAAAGCAATGCACAAGATGGATGAGATATTAAACTTTGCAAGCTTTGCTGCATATTCAGCAGCTAATTTTCATCAAAAGTATTCTAAATATTGTGTTAAATGAGCCAAGTTCACCCCTCAATTTGTGCTCAAACCTCCCATAAAGTCAATGGAATTTCTATGCAAATATTTGATAACAGAATTTTGGATTAAATAATTTTTTTGTAGCAGCTACAAGAGAGTGAATGACCATTCAGGGTGTCTATGGCAGCCCTGGCCAGTTGTTCTGCCTAGCTGATGGATTTACTAATCTCGTTTCCCTTCTCTCTCTAAAGTGCCACAAAAAAAATCAGTGAGGAATTATAAGATAGTCAGAGGCTTAGGTTGTAACAAAGAAAGGTGTAACAGAGGAAAATAAGGATTAGAATTTTGTCTAGAAGGGTAACAATTGTCTTGAAAGGAAGGGGAAAACATAGCTTATCAGAGCTGAAAATGAAACTTGCAAACTATACAACATTAACAAAAGATCATATTTTCTTACTTTTCAGCAAAAAAAGAACCAATCCAAACCCCAGACATTTAATTTCCAAAATATGGTAGGACAATAAATAGATTAAGATAAATACAATATCCAATATTTGTAAATGCAGCCTTTAAAAGTACCAAAAGCTTGCTTGGAACATAGAAATACATAATACCCGTATAAAGAATACAATAGTGTTCCTGGGTAGTATTCAAGCACTTTGAAAAAAAATAGACATTAGGCTCCTAAATTATTTTGAGTAATTCTGAACATTTCTATGTATTTGTAATGTTTTTGCATACTTTGGGTAAGATTTTATTTCACTAAAGAATTTTTTTTTAATAGTTATGTATGTTTTAACAATTTTTATACTGTTAGGCAGCAAGCAGACTGCAAAAAGTTCCTTGGGAACACTTTTCATGTCTTTTTTCAGTCTAAGTGCAAAATACATATGCCCCAAATCAGTATACTTCTTTTTTACTTTCTTATTTGCTTAATCTTTACATTTCCTAAGTATATTAACAACATTGCATAAATTAAATAACATTTATTTAAATGTTTGTGAAAGTGGACTCACAAAGCATATGAAAAGCGGTATAACAGACAAAATGTGAACACCACACCGGACCAGGTTGTCCAGAGAATTTCTGGGTGCCCCATCCATGGAAGTTTTCAAGGCCAGGTTGGATAGGACTTTGAGCAACCTGCCACAGGGGAGCTGGAACTAGACTGTCTTTGAAGATCCCTTCCTGCCAGTCACGGAGATTCTTTGTGATCCTGCCAGGATAAAACAAAGGTAATACAATATCAGGTACATGAATAGTCTTTTATTTAGGTACAGATCATATGCTCAGAGTGAAACTATTTGTCATAAGCTTACAGTAGATATGATAACTAATCCTAAACTGCAAAAAAGAAAGGTCAGGAAAGGAAATAAAGAGTTAAAGGAAAGTCACCACCCAGAGTTCCAGTGGTGTCCTGTTGGTCTTGTGGTGGAGGGGCTTGTGGTCCAGTCCTAGGAGACTTCTGGAGACTGGCACACTTCTCTTTAATACAGTTAATTCCTGGGATATGTTACAGAGGTTACTCCATCACTGTTGCACATTAGTAATGAAAATTCTTTATCACCTCCTGTATTCCTTTGGTCCACTTATCTGTGTAGACCTCAAGTCTTTTCTACCAAGTTGGTGATTTACATGAAAACACTCTCTAAGCCTCTTGATTAATTCAAGGTCTGGTTATCACCAGATGCCCTTGCTCCCTGCTAGGTGTGGCACAAATTGTGTGCCTCTTTGACTATAACCTCAGCACATCCCACACCAAAGTCCCTGGTTGGAGGTTGCCTGCAGCATTTGCCACATTGGAAGTGGGAGAGGTGGGGGTGGGGGGGGTGGGAAGGATGCTGCTAAGGTAAGGTTAACTGCAGGATGACAACATGGATGGGCCACAGCTGAGTGTATTTGAGCCTTGTTCTAAAAGGAAATCTGATCATTAATAACCTAAAGACATTACCACACAGACATTAGACATTGCAGGTGCAATTACACTACCGAATAAAATGAGCCCAGGACCATTCTTCAGCATTTGTCTCCTCAAAAACAGTGCGGCCACATCTAAACTGTCCATTAGGAATGGTCCAGAACTATTCTCTGGACCTCGCTAGTTTACTAATATAGATACATATACTAGTAATCAATCATCCATAATATTAAATTACTTGTGTTGTCTCTTGAACAATTATAGACTGGTCCTCAATTACTGTCTTGTGTCTGTACACATTTGGGATGGTATGTGTCAGTGATGATCCCCAAAGGGCATCTTAGTTACAGCCACCCTGGTTTAGGAAGTCAGAGAGCTTATTTGTACTTAGCTTCCCCCAGTGTGAGGTCCAACATTATTATTATTAATTATTATTTGTTACTATTATTAATGATTATTATTGTTGTTGTTATTGTTATTGTTGTTATTATTATTTAGTAGTAGTATTAGTGGTGGTGGTACTATTATCATAATTATTATTTTACTTAGCATAGATATATATAGCCAATGCCTACAGCAAACTTTAGTGCTATAGACATCAATCCTGAAGGCAATGTAAATGCTAATAAGTTAAGCAGTGTCAGAGAATGTTGTAGGCTCTGAAACTTCATGGCCATCACTATTAAATTGCTAAAACAGCTCCAAAACAGGTTTTAGCATGTACCAATCCTTTATGCAAACGGTTCCCAGGCACAGATGAAGGGTTAGTATGGGTCAGTTACTAACTATTCCCAAGATACAGTTTCATGTTTTGGGGGGAAGAGACCTTTATGATATGGAATTTTGTTTGTCTGTGATGATCAGTGCCAATGTTCAGTCACAGACATATGTAATTTAACAATTAAGACACAGCTAAACTTGTCCCTCTTCTTAGGAATTTTCTGAGGATGGTGTGATTTGTATAGTTATTTTATAGCACAGTTTTAATTTCGTGTTTGAAAGAGTGAAAATCTTAGCAGGAAATCAGCTGTACATCAAAAAAACTGAGATATTATGAGACAGAGAGAAGTCTCTGTGGTTCCTCAGTCCCGGGACTGATTTAATTCAGTGCTTGGAAGTGGTGCATGTCACATGAAAATGAATCATTTATCACCATGACCGCTAAAAATATTTCTTGTACTCATCCCACAACCCCCACAAATCCATCCAGGTTTTGTCAAGACAAGAGAATGAATATTTAACTGACATATAATTCCTTATATTTCCCAAATTAAAAAAAAAAACAAACACCTTATTTTTTCTTTGGGGCAAGTAGTGACTTCTGTCAGTTTAAAGTCCTTTAGAGCATTTAAGAAAGCATAGAAAAAAAAAATACTCAAACCCCAGAAATTATTAGATATTTATATACTAAAGTACAGACCACATTTTGGGGCAAGTTGGCAGCCTACCAATGCTGACCAGAGGACCTTAAGGAAATTCCATAAGGAACTAAACATGGCAATTATATTTTTTAAAAGGGATTTTGGAAGCTCCTGTACACTAAGAAGAAAGTGATGCAGGTTTTCTTAAAGTGATCTTGGTTATTTATCTTAATTGTACCTTACCTTTTGCATTAAAAAAGAAAAACAACCTGTTACCATCTTTTTACAGAGACAATACAGATTGTTATACTTGCTTTTTATTTCACTGTGTTTTGATGTTTATTGTATTTGAGTGGTTATAATCTTGTTAAGACTCTCTTTTTCATAATCTAAATAGTTGAAAGAAAATACTACATGTTATGGTGAAATGAACAGAAAGCGAAAACTTGAAATTCTTTTCAAAAGCAAATAGGTTGAGCTAACTACACAAATGCTTTTTCATAACATGTTAAGTATGAACCCATAGAGAGAAAACTGCAAGCATCTGATAGTTACACATGTGAAATCAACTTAGCCTCATAGTAATGTCAGCAAAGACACATTATTAATTCTAGTTTAGCGCTGACAATTATTTATGCCTCATAACTTTGCCAAGCAAAGATAAGATTCAGATGTTCTTCTCACCTCTTGCTATCCATTTCTTTGCCCTGGTGCAGTTAGCGTTTAAACTAAATCAGCCTCTGGTTCATGTCTTGGGCAGGTTAATAGGTCTTTAGACTTCATTTACCACTAAGATTTCAAACCATCATAAGTTTAAAACCTAGCTTCTTACTGACAGTTTAATGGTGAAATAAGCAAAGAGTTAAAACACTTTTAACATCTAAACCTTTTGACCTTTCTTCCAGGGCCTCAAAAACAAATTTCAACATGGATTTTCGGATGTGTCTTTGATTCTGCACATGTGGCAATGTCTAAAACAGCTGCCCATGTTTACATTATTACCCTTTCAAAATATTTTCCTTATCTTTGTATTTTGCATAGCCTCTGTGAGATATGGAAGGTAAACTAAGAGATTCTACTATTCTTACCTTTTATTTGGTCAAGTTAACCTTAAAAGTCACACTATCGATCATCTGAGATGAGGGGAATCTCAAGAAAGTTAAAGATTCAACTTTAGCTTTTGTCAAGAGAGGGGCTTGGAGGTTGCTTTATTTTAATGACCATGTCAGACCTGAAAGAGTTGACCATACACCAGCTCTTGCCAACAGTAGGTCAAAGAACTAAGTCACTGTATTAATGGGACAGAAATCACACAGCGCCCCTTCACCTTCGAGCCTTGTAAACACTTGAATTGGCTCTTTTCCAGCCAAAACACAAAAGTTTCTTTACTTCATTTTAACATATGAGGGTAAAAGAGAAATTTACACTGTGGATAAAACCCTGTCGATATCAAAGAAATTAGATTTTTGATGGTAGAAAAGAAATCAGTCCAGCTTTCAGGTCATAAACAACATAATTGTCTTCATGCTTAGCTTTTGATAATCTTTCTTTGTTTAAAAAAAGTCTGTATAGTTTTTAATGGTTTATGTTTATAGACATAATACTTATGAATATCACAACTAACATTTTTAATACATGTTGATAAAATGGGAAGATTCTGCTGAATCCTTTATGGACCTCAGAAACAAGGAAGAAAAAAACCCAAAATATGATCAGCATTTTTCTATTTTTGCCAATTGACAAAAAATCCCCCCCAAAAAATAATGTGAAATTACACATTTAAAGAGCTTTAAACTAGGTTCACATGATAAAAGGATAAAATTAGGCATGTTAATAAGTTATAGGATTACACGATAATATTTGAGGGACAATGTGCTATTGAGTGCTTTCACTCTGCCCCACGGTGTGCTGAGTACACTTGAGTGCATTTGAAATGTTAGTGTACTCATGCATACGGTAGGAGGGATGAACAAGAGGAACTAAAAGCTTTGTCTATGACCTCACTGGCATAAGTGAAACTTGGTGGGAAGAGTCTTGGGACTGGAGTGCAGTGCTGGAAGGTTATAGGTTTTTAAGGAGAGAGAAGCAGGGAAGGTGAGATGGAGGTGTAGTGCTATATGTAAAGGAAGGACTGGACTACAGAGCACTTGCAGTTGGGGATGACATGGTTTAGAGTTTCTGAGTAAGGAACAGGGAAAAAGTTAATAAAATAGATTATTTAAAAAAAAAAAAAATATCTAGTATAGAACACACAGCCAGGATGATGACAGTGATGTATTATTCTATAAGGGATTAAGGTAAATCTCTAGATCAGCTGCCCTTGTCTTTATGGGTAACATCCACATGTTAAATCGAACTATGATACTGCAGACATCAGTGAGCCCAGGTACTTTCTAAAGCATATTGAAGGTAACTTTTGCTACAGGTACCTAGGGAGACAACTAGGAGAGATGGCCTGCTGGGTTTGTTGTTTGTAAATAGAGATGATCTCACAAGTGAAGTGGTGATTGGTGGCTGTCTGGGCCACAGGGATCACTGTTGAGTTTAAAATCTTTGGTGATACAAGAAAACTGTCAGATGAATTACCACAATGGATTTTGTGAGAACAGACTTTAGACTGGTCAAGGAACTAGTTAGGAAGGCCCCCTGGGAATCTGTTTTTGAGGGTAGTAGTGTCCATAAATGCTGGTTACATTTTTTAGAGCCGTCTTTTAATAGTGCAGGAGCAAGTGATTCCAATGTGTCGTAAGTCATGCAAGAGACTTAGAGGCCAGCTTGGCTGAACAAAGATCTCCTTAAGGAACTTAAGGAAAAAAAGAAAGTGTATGGGCTTTTGGAAGCAAAGTCAGGAAGACTGCAGAGATGCTGTATGGAGAAAATTCATATGGCCAAAATTCAATTGGAATTGAAGCTGGTCAATATTATAGAGGATTAAAAAAAAAAAAATATTAAAAAATCACCTGGGGTTCGGTGATCTTAGACGTCTTTTGTAACCTTGGCAATACTGTGATTCTGTGGCAGCCATTCACTAGTGATGTTCCCCAGGCTCAATTTTAAAGGCAGTTCTCTTCAATGTTTTTATAAATTACCTGGTCACAGGAGCTGAGTCCACTCTTGGTAAATTTGCTGACAGTACTAAATCAGAAGCCGTTGATTCTCTTGAAAGCAGAGAGGCTTTATCTTGGTAGATTAGAGATCTTGATAGATTAGCACATTGGGCAATTATGAACCATATGAAATGTAACAAAACAGATGTTGGATGTAATCCTGGATGTACGTATAGACTGATTTGGCTGATGGTAACTGCAATATAAACCAACAATGTGCCTTAACAAACAAAAAAGCCAGCCATATCTTGGGGTGTATTAAGCACTCTGCAGTTCTGCAGAATATAAGGATGTATTTCTGTAGAGACACATATACAAAAGTAAAATGATAAGAATAAATTTGTGAAATTTACACATAGTGCTTTACATTCTAAAACTAATTTAAGACTCTTCCTCTGTTGATTTGACATCCTATTATGCCACTTAAGTTTAAATTAACCTATCCTTCGAAGAAACAACCAACCCTGTATACAATTTCAGCAGGAAAAAACTTTTGACATGTAGGTGAAATAAAAGGCAATTATGTATGTAATTGATTTTTTTTTTTAAAGTAGATGTAACCCAAAATTCATTGTCCTTATTATGTTTACTATTACTCAGATAAGTAATAAATTAAATTAGTTCAGAACATTTTATGTTACTGGCATTTGAAAAACTCATTTCATTTTATAAACTATTGGCTACTTAGATAATATAATTTTTCAAGAAAGATATAAATTTTTGAGGTTAAAAAAGGATCTTTCAAACTTTATGATGACAGTTTGCCTGTAATGATCTCTAGAAATTATATTACAGGAAGTGCCCATTTCATAAACATAGTACCAAATACATAATCAAAATTAATATATTATTAATCTTTGATCTTCATGTTATTAGCATTCTAGAAGAATACATCAGCTAACTGTGTGTTCTTCATATACACACATACATATATGGAACTCATCCTTTGCTGTATCTAGCAGAGATGGACACAGTTGCAGCAGAACAGGAATACTGCTGCCTTTATACAAACCATTTCTGATCTAGATGATTTTACACAGCCTCAGGGCTTCTTTTGTTTTGCTGCTAATGCATAATTCCTGGTTGAGGAAGCAATGAGGAAGATTAAAGAATTTCTTGAAGACAACATCTTTGTGAATCAATATAAAAACATATTGGCATAATCCAATCCTGCAATCCTTACTTTTCACCTCATACTCCATTCTTTTTTAGCTCCTTCATAAACCTAGTCTTTACTTACATTCTCTTATTTTGTTCCCATCCTCAAACATGCCCACTTTCTCCAGACCACACATACACAGGCATATACAAGCACAGGCAGACTCCATCCTGAAACCATTCCTTTCCAAATTCTAGTGCATTCCCACACCCACACAGACCACCGCACATATATACAATTTCTCCAGACTTAACATCAGCTCAATTTATTTTAATCAAAAGAAAGGAAAAAGGAAGTTGACATGAATACTAATACAAGTCTAACAACATTACAAAGACACTGGCATGGAATTACTTATCCTATTGACATCCGTGATAACTTAAATTCAACGTGAATAAGAAAGGAATGAATTATTATTTACCAGTTAAAAACCAAACAAACAAACCACATTTTCAGTATGTGGAACAGAAAGTAATTCCATAATTATTTCTACATACTTCAGCATTGATAATTGTCAAAAATGTTGCATCAGGGAAAGGGAAGGGAAGGGAAGGGAAGGGAAGGGAAGGGAAGGGAAGGGAAGGGAAGGGAAGGGAAGGGAAGGGAAGGGAAGGGAAGGGAAGGGAAGGGAAGGGAAGGGAAGGGAAGGGAAGGGAAGGGAAGGGAAGGGAAGGGAAGGGAAGGGAAGGGAAGGGAAGGGAAGGGAAGGGAAAGGGAAGGGAAGGGAAGGGAAGGGAAGGGAAGGGAAGGGAAGGGAAGGGAAGGGAAGGGAAGGGAAGGGAAGGGAAGGGAAGGGAAGGGAAGGGAAGGGAAGGGAAGGGAAGGGAAGGGAAGGGAAGGGAAGGGAAGGGAAGGGAAGGGAAGGGAAGGGAAGGGAAGGGAAGGGAAGGGAAGGGAAGGGAAAGGGAAGGGAAGGGAAGGGAAAGGAAGGGAAGGGAAGGGAAGGGAAGGGAAGGGAAGGGAAGGGAAGGGAAGGGAAGGGAAGGGAAGGGAAGGGAAGGGAAGGGAAGGGAAGGAAGGGAAGGGAAGGGAAGGGAAGGGAAGGGAAGGGAAGGGAAGGGAAGGGAAGGGAAGGGGAAAAAAAAATGGGAAAAAATAAAGGAAAAAAAGGAAAGAGGAAAAAAGTTCATATAAATATGTGAGCTCTAAAAAAAATTATGTAGTGGGCAAGACTGTGTTTTGGAACACAGCAAGCAAGGAAAACAGAAATATTCATACTCCTCAGAAAGAAAAGTGGAAACATTTAAATAAGAGGTGAGAGAAAAAAGACATATACAAATCTGAAACCAGAGTCTTATGAAAACAAAAATATTAGGTCTATTTACTGCAGAAAAGGCATAAAGGAGAATAGATAAAGACCTATAGTGACTTCTTCAAGAACAAAAAAAGAACACATGTATGAAGATAAAAGTGCTGTCTCCTTGTGTTAGAAAATATGCTTACTTTAAAAAATAAAAGTAATGTTACTTTCTTGTTTAATATCATCTCATAGGATTGAAAACAACCAAGTTTCAAGACCCGCAGAAATCAGCTTGCTTTCCTAATCTTTTTAGATGGAAGCTTCATTTCTCTCAATTCATAGTGCACTTGCCTCCTTTTTCTTTAGTATGAATATCATGGCTACAATGAAAATGAATATTTGTGCCCACATATTGTTATCAATACAGTATGTAAATCCAGTGGGTACCAAAGACAGAGAAGTAGTTATGCTGGACTCTTTTAGACCTCTGTCATTTCAATTTAGCAACCCAGAAGTTTCAATAGTGATGGATCAGCAAAATAATACATCTTTTTCTCCACATTTCAGAGAAGAATTAAATCCAACAAAAAATCAGCCTTAATTTTCAGTTTGTTTGGGTTTTTTAAATTACTTTGATACTTTATCTTCTCAGAGAATTTATATTTCATTATTTCTATCCTTTTAAACTTTTCAGACCAAGTGATCCCATAGAGATTCCCTTTAAACACTCAAAACCTGCAACCAAGAATAATTGAAATAAATTATATTTTAAAATAATTTTATAAGAAAAAGGTATGTTCCACATATCACTAATATAAGATTATATTAATTTCTGATGAAACTTTATTCATGTGTCTTTACAGCACCTTGCTGTATCATTTGAGAATCATACATGAATTGCAATGGAATACAAATTTTGACAACAAACATGTAATTAACCAAAATCTATAATTAACAATAATTAAGAGATAGTATTCCTATAGGACACATTAAGTTTTGCTACGGAAGTCAAAAATAGGGAAAGGCTGTTTTTTTTGTGTTCCATAAGCTAAAAAAACAACAATACAAACAAAAAACCCAAAAGAAACCCAACCAAAGGAAAACAAAACCAAAAAACACAGGCACAAAAGAAAAAAATATTGAAGACAGAAGGGTGACTACAGTATTTATCTGATAAAATGAGACGGAACAGAGAGATTTGATTTTCATCTGTTTTAAAAATAAAGATGGATCACAGAACATCCAAATTATTAATTAAAAACATGAAGCACCATCTGTTTGTTATCCTCTATAGGCAGCAAAGAAAAGACATGTGCATTGTGTGACATGTGGAAACAGTTTCTATGAGTGTACTGTGCTTCTGCAGAGTCTGGGCCACCCCAAAGTTCATTGCCCCAGAATGTCTGAGCATTACCAGTATTGCAGACTGGTGTTTTAAAGGAACTTGTCTGGCTATAAATTAGTGCTTCTTTCTAGTAGAAATGTACCAGATAGAAATAAACTCACTTTCCTTTTACACATTCTTTGAGTCCACACACACTGGAATGAAGTAAATCACCCATTCACTTACCCTCAAAAGCAATTGGGCATGAAAGAATGGATAGTAGGAATCTTGGATTCATCTCACAGTTGCAGAGCCAATAGGAAGGAGATGGAGTGATGCTCATTTAGTCATTGTATAATAAAGCCATAAACTACTACCTATTTCCAGGCAACAGATGGAGGTATTAAAAGGAGAGTATGTAGCATATGTGAACTCCAAGTTTTCCAAATACTCTTATGTCTTTGGACGGTGTCTAAAATGCTAGTCAAGGCTTTCTGTACCATCTTCTCAGCCATTTTTATGCACACACTAACTTAGTCTTACAGATAGACTTGAAATAAAGTGAGACACTAGTATTTCACTCTTACTTGTAACGAAGTAATTTACTGCAAAAATATTGCTCACTATTATGTGTTGTATCACAGGACAAATGAGATGTTCTTTGGCAACTTACAGAAAACCTTCCAAATATAGTGTTATTTTTATTTTCTGCTTCCCAGTCATTCTGATATTCTTGCCTTTTGCCCAAAATTTAATAGCTATAGGTGTTATTTCCACGTTTGTATTAAAAAGTGTAGGAAGAACTATAGAACAGCTTTCTGTTTGATACATCTAGTACTATTCATTTGACATGTAATCTTGAAGCCTGTCTCACAAAGCTATTTTTCAATTCTCGTGGCATTTTGGAAAAAAAAAAAAAGAAAAAAAAAATCCTGTTTTAATTTTTCATTATTAGTTATTCATTTAACTTGTTGTTTTAGAAGGCATTTTGAGTTATTGAGTAGAAATTTATTTTCCAGCTTTATGACAGGTAAAATATTTACTACTTTGACATTTGATTTTGAATGCAAGAAAATAATTAAGGATTGCTGCTACTGTAATTTTCACCAAGAGTTTGCTACTGTTGTCTGCATAACGCCTCTGCTATGAAGACAGGCTGAAAGAATTGGGCTTCAAGGAGACCTTATAGCAGCCTTACAGTACTTGAAAGGGCCTTCAGGAAAGCTGGGGAGGGGCTTTTTTCTAGGGCTTGTAGCCAGAAGATAAGGTGTAATGGCTTAAAACTGGAAGAGGGGAGATTTAGGTTAGACATTAGGAAGAAATTTTTTAGTGTGAGGGTGGTGAGACACTGAAACAGGCTGTTTAGGGAAGTTATGCAAGCCTTATCCCTGGAAATGTTCAAGGCTGGAGAACTGAGCAACTTAATCTAGTGGGAGGTGTCCCTGCCAATGCAGGGGGGTTGGATCTATATGATCTCTAAGGTCCCTTCTGACTCAAAAAAATTCTATGATTCTATGCTTCTACTGAAAAGTAGCAGAGTAGCTCACACTGTGTACAGAATGCACAGAGTTTCATGAGAGGCAGTAAGCATTTTAGAGGTCTGGAGAGCTCTGCTTTAAATGTTCACAACTAGAATTCTGCTCTATTCTACTCTTCAGGAATTGTGTATTTCACAATTTTCTGTATTTCTAACTATGTCTATTTAACAGTCTCAGGCATTCTTATAAAGGAGGTGTTGTAATTCTTAATTGTCCAACACAAAGCCTAGCTCCCAGATTCAGATATAATCTGTTTATTCCCATTTTATTCTACCACTATTCCCGTTCTAATTCTACCTTTACCTCCAGTTTGTAGTCTTAAATTTCTGAAAAGTGGTGGTCTGCAGCTACACCACAGAATCTCTATTGTATTTTATTAACTGTTTTCAACCACAAGTGCAAAAAACGTCCTGCAAAATATTTTAGGGAAAGTTCACTTGTCAAGAAAGTAAAGAAACCATTTTCCTTAGTCATTCTTACATGGGTGCAGGTAAGATATTATAACCTAAGTCTTTAGCTCTCCTTAGTGAATGTATTGAGAAGACCACTTCTGTGGGAAAGTCATTCTGAGTAGGAAATTACACTTTACCAACAGATACTGAATTCATCTGGAATCCTCATTGAAAATCTTCAGAGCAGGAGCCTCTCATCTGAAAACACAGACATTTGAATGCAATAACTCTGATTATTTTAAATAAAAATGAGTCACAAATAGAAAAATTTGGACTATGAAAGTGGTTTATATTCTTACATTATCCAGAAGATATCAATATGACACTTTAATGTAATTTAACATTGTAAAACTCTACACTGTTTTGTGGATGCTACCTTTCTTTTTATTCTTTTCTTTCTTTCTTCTTTTTTTTTTTTTTTTTTTTTTTTTTTTTTTTTTTTTTTTTTTCCTTTTTAATGAAGAAATAGTTCCCAGGAAGACATTCTGAAATTAGGTGCTTGCTTTGGCAGGAGAAAGAGACAGGAAAAGAAGGCAGTAAAATTGCTACTGATATTTGTATGAACTATGTCATCTGCAATATCTAGCTGTTATTTTCATATACAGAGACATTAATGTAAATCTGAAGTCTGTCCATATGCTTTATCCTTATGTACTGCATAACAAGGGAAATTTGAATTGAGCGCATTAAATGCATGACATGTCCCACATAAAAAGTTCTGGCAATTATCTGTATAGCAATCTTCCCCCCTGACCCTGCTACAAAGGAAGTCTTATGTCACCCAACCATCTTTGTTTTTCTGACTCAATTTCATTGCAGGAAATTGACTCAATTTTTGCAATACACCTGAAAAAGTGGGCCATTCAGTGATTCGGCAGGAAAATAAATGAAAGCTTCTGCAGTTCATAAGATAATACTTTTATTATTTCATGGAATTTACCTCATAAACATAATGATAAACAGAAGGCCTTGCTATTTTTCTAGCAGGAATAACTTAAAAAGGGAAGAAGAAAATATAATTTCCCTTGTGGTTTTGCTGTGCCATGCGGATTTTTTTTTTTCTAGCAATATATTTAGCAGGCTAAAAAACTGACCCAGTATCTTTCACTCACAGACAGCTAAAATATCCTATTACTACAGAACTCTTCTAAGTTCTGTACAGCACAGTTACAGTGATTGTAAGCATGGTGATATTTTTTTATGGCAGTGTTACTCTTTGTAACACTGTCTGTGAGGACTAGACTGTGGTTCAAATACATAATACTTTTTTGCAAATTGTTTGAATGCATTATATTTATTCATTAACAGAATGTCTCTTACTGATATTGGCAGACAGCTATTAACATCAGAAATCAAGTATTTGCCTACTGGTCAAGCACCCTTTGAAATCTGTGATCCACTGCAATCTTATACAGGACAGAGGTGTATGGTGTATTATGGAGAACATATAGGTGCAGATATATATAGTGAGAGATACATATAACAGTATGTAACAATAGAGAACTGAAGTTTAATGCTCTATGAATGCAAAATGAAATGTCACCACCTCACAATCAAAGCAGCTTTTACAGTGTAGTATTCTTTAACAAGTTCCAGTTTTTCAACTCAATTAGGTTCAAAAACCAAGTGTTGAAATAGCTGAATTTCCCCATGGAACTGTAATTTCAATTTCTGCTCAGCTATACTTAATGTTACCTCAGCAACCTTTTTTTTTGCCTTTTACACAGGTTTGTCTGCATTACCAGTGGGAAAGCATCCTTCATTTATGAGGTGGGAAAGGAACCTCTGCAGAGCCATTACTTCCCCTTTCCATAATGGTGTGAAGAGAGTAGGCTGAGCCTTGATATTATTTCTTTACCCAAGAATGTTACTGCACTTACACAGTGGCACCTGGCCATATAATTGCCTGAAGTATAGAGCATTTCTGTTACAGTCTATTCTACACAGAGATGTTGGCAGAAGGTTGATTGGTGCCGAGTTACAATCTGCATGTGTGCCACTGCAAAAAACATCATTTGCTGTTGGCTCTTTCTATGTGCCATTGGCACAGTATTTGTACAAAATCACAGTTTAGTTATTAGTTATAGCCACTGCAAAGACTATGGTCTAGCAGTCTATCAACAGAATAATAGTTTGGCTAGGATAACAATGTCATTAATTTCAACAAAATTATGGTTGTATCCTAGGATGGAAAAGAAATTTTCTCTTTGAACTATGGTCTCTACAGAGGAAACAAAATACAAATCATTTGCCATTCAATTTCTGATCTACTGGATTTTCAGTGTAAAATATTTGCAAAGTACTAGATTTTATTTTCTTAGAAAGTTTACAGATATTATTTAGCATTGTTTGTGTCAAAAATATTTTGAAGAGTAATACAATTATTCTGTGAAGATCTATTTAACATTCATTGACCTGATGGCTTCACATAATGCAAGCCAATGTTTTTGTACTGCACATTTCTGTATTATATCATTTAACATCTCCCATGTTCAAGCAGAAAATCTGAAGGAAATAGCTTTTTGATAGTCACCATATGTTGCCTTTAAGGGGAAATCTAAGACATCAATTCATGAACATAAGGGTGTTTTCTTCTATGTGAAATTGCACTGAAGTTAGCAGGACTGTCCCAGAACAGCATTGCCACTCAAATAATGGACATTGTATTCTAGTCTTAACATGCCTCTTTATTACATGTACATCTGTGCATGTAGTATTGAAAAACAGTTAGCTAAGATGTTAAGAAAAAACTTCTACAAGTTCATGTTAATACAAGTTTTACATTCAAAGAAGGGTTTAGTTTACCTATCCATCCAATTAATTGTGTTTTTAAATGATTTTTTAACCTATGAACAGATCAAAATACACCCTTTTCTATTATCACAGTGACTAACTAAAGAGTTGCAAGTGCCGAGTATGATTAAGTACAGCCACATGTAAGCACATAAAATAGCCACAATTCTGCTTTCCCTGCTGTCTAAAAGAGGAACCTCATAACAAATGAGCATACTATTTAATAAGAACCAAAAAACCTGAACTTCTACCTAGTGTGCCTATTTACAGAAAGAAGAGTTAATGACATGAATCTTTGCACCATGATTCAATGTTTTTGGGCACTTAAGGTTCATTGGTATTTCAAGCAAAGCTCTGTGATCTATAATCTATGACATGATAATGTTACATTTAAAAAGGATAATTAGACCTTTTAGGAAATGATGCAAGAAAGAAAAGTGGAAAGAATTTGTACAGTGGATTACTGCACTTAGAATAAAAGGCTTCTCCTGGATTGGCACGGGTGCAACGAAGGATTTAACTCCATTAATCATACTGATTATTTATTTCATATTACTTTTAATCTATATGATCAAGGGTTTATTTATCAATAACTTTTTTATATCTTAATGCCTTCCTGTGTATTAATGTAATAGGTTCTAAATGGGGCGTGTTGAGTTTCAGTTAGGGTACACAGCTCCAGAAAGCATATTTGCTCAGAAAACTACAGTAGATTCCAAATTCTTCTCTTGGCTGCCTCACTGTTTGTCTCATCAGCACACCTAGATAACCGTTTTCTAAGAACAGATTAGCTAAAATAACAAAGGTCTCAGTGG
The DNA here is from genome assembly GCF_020740795.1 of Apus apus. Classification (NCBI taxonomy): domain Eukaryota; kingdom Metazoa; phylum Chordata; class Aves; order Apodiformes; family Apodidae; genus Apus; species Apus apus. Next base: position 163,225,823 of record NC_067282.1, read on the forward strand.
TCTCATTACCCATTGGCATTGAGAACACATGACAAAAAAGCATACTCTAAACACACTACAGAATGTTTTGACATTTCAGTGACAGGTAGAAAGTGCATTTTGTTGGAAACAGACATACAGACTGTCTGCACAGTAAGCAAGAAGAAGCCAATTACTTACTTAAAATAAAAAGGGAAGAAAAACCAAAAAAAAAAAGACTGAAAGTACTCAATATATCAAGTTAAGCACTGCACATGACTTTGCAGGTTCAGTGCCTAGAAGATAAATGAGCAGAAACACTCACCATGGATTAGCCAAGTAATCTAGCCTACCTAGAGAAAGAAAAGTGGTCATATTGGTTTGGGGCATAATAAAACCTTGTTTTTACTTGGACCTTTGGCAAATTGGACTGATTATACTGTCTGTTCTCACTAATGAAAGCAGAATCAGCTGCTAATATATTGTTGTCGTTAGACCAAATAACTTCACTTAATTTCCATTTAAGCTTTGAATTAAAAGTTGAACAGAGTAGGATAAATTCTAGTCTTGTGAAATTTCAAATTTAAATGTCTCAGCTAAGAAATGTACTTATGTGTCATATGTATCTGAGATGTACACAATAGTAGTTTCATTTACTCTTGTTTTTCTAGACTCATTAAATAATCTAGTGTGATCTCCTGACCCAGCCCATTAAAAAGTATTTCCTCTATTACAAGGAGTTCCAGTTCACCTTATGAGCAAGTAGGTGCATCTATTTGTTACAAAAAGTATTTAATCTGGCAAACAGCTTTGGGGTTTTAGGCATCTATTCTTTAGATCTTTTTGCAATCTCATTTCATGGCATGTGCCATGTCATTCATCCCATTTTATCACTTATTACACATAGGTGCTTTTTCTTTTATTTCAAAACTAAGTTGGACTTTCTCATATAAACTTCTGGTAGTGTACTACTGTCACGTAAGTACAGTTCTTCTAACCCAGCTTAATTATGCAGATGTCTGAATCCAGTAATTTACTAAATAACGATAAATTCTTTCTTTGTAGTTCAGTACTTCTTGTCTATTTTAGGCCAGAGACGTATGTATCAGACCCTGAAAGCACAAGCCTGAATGTAGATATTTAGACTGTAGACAGTTCAGCTAAGCAAGTTAGTTTTCCCATTATGCTTATTCACATATTCAACACACTGTACTTGGCTTAAATCTAAAACTAGGAAAGAGGTAACTAGATACAAGACCAAGCTCTACTATATTGAAAGATCCATCCAGTCCATTCTCTGTTATTTGCACAAGAATTCATTGTTATAGCACATAATTTATTGATCCTATAATCAGTTGTTTGGCTGTCTCTTTCAATGAAATATTTCTGTTTGAACAGTTCTATAAAGAGTAATAACATTTAAAATGCTTCATTGTTCACAAATATTCACATATGTAAATGAGCCATCAAACACAGTAAGAATATCAGATTGTTAACTTGCTTAAATTCTACGGGGCCTGCCAAGACAATGGCAACTATCAACATGCAAAAAAGTTAAAATAATCACATTCCTACACTAGCAAAAAAGAAAGAAAGAAACATTAGACACAGGCAAAACCTGCAATACCCATGTGCAAAAGCAAAATAAATTTGTTAGTGTGAAAAATTCATTAATTCCAAGGAATTAGTTTCTTTTTCTGTGTGTTTCTAAAGAGAACTCCACCATAAAGTCTTTCTTCTTCTGAAATAAGACTCTTATTTGTAGTTAGATAACCTTGCCAATGTAGGACAATGCACTTTTATGCCAAATATACACAAACACTAGCTTCAAGATAACTGTGAAATCATCTCATTCATCTCCATGGAGTGTTAAATGTGAAGCCTAATCAGCCAAATCTGCTTACCATTTTACTGTTGATCACTCTCATTTAAATCTACAGCTAAAGCTATCATTTTGATTAAATGGCAGTGTTAAGCTTAAAGTCAGAGGACATACTGAGGCCATCAAAAAAAAACAAAAAAAAAACATGCAGGGTGCAGAAACTCATTATCATCTTGGCCTTCAAATCTACCTGTCTTTTTGTGAACTTAATTTTTCTAATTAGTTGGTCGTTGTTATTGCTGCTTTTTCTATGGTGAGAAATCCATTTATTAAAAAAAAAAAATCAAATTATGAACTACATAGTAAATAATCTTGAAGGTTTTTTTCAGAAACTCAGTCTGTGAGCATACTGAGGAACTGATGGTGGCTTACCACTGCTACATTTTTCACTATATTTACCACAGTTAAGAAGTCGCTAATATATGGGTTTTTTTCAAAATGCTACTTATATAAAGAGTATGGAAATAAAACTGTGGAGTGAAAATTAAGGACAGACTCAGAATGTTCCTGAGAAGAAAAAAACATGGCAAGTTTAAATCCTGAGGCAACAAACTACATATGTTGACCATATGGGCAGGAGACACGATTATGGTGGGTGTGAAAGCTATTCTGTATCCTTAATATAGATTTTGTACACTTCCTTTGAGCATCTGCTAACATTTTAAATTTTGAAGTGGAAATCTCAGAGATACTGACCAGGTGGCAGCAATATTGAAAAAGCTGTGGAGATGAAATAATGAGAGATTGAAGTTGGAGTAACAAGAGATCTGAGACATCTATGTGTTCATTACTGTCATAGGCAGTAGCTGTCAGGATCAGAAAAATAAAAAAATAGCCATAACAAACTCCTTAATTCATCATGATTTTTTACATTAGTGATAAAGTTCTCCTCAGTGTTACCATGAATATGTTTCCTACTGTAAAAAGAACATTTTAAGGGAATAGTAAATAAAAATATTTTCGTAGACTAGTTTGGGTTGGAAAAGACCTTTAAAGGTCATCTAGTTCAACCCTCCTGCAATTATCAGGGGCATCTTCCACTAGACCAGGTTGCTCAGAGCCCCATCCACCCCAATCATGAGTGTTTCCAGAGATGAGGTTTCAACCACCTCTCTGGGCAACCTGTTCCAGTGTTTCACCACCCACACTGCAAAAAATTTCTGTATTATATCCAGTCTGAATCTATCCTGTTTTAGCTTAAAACTATCTTGTCACCATCTTTCTTGTAGGCTCCCTTTAAATACTGAAAAGGCTGCAATCAGATCTCTCCAGAGCCTTCTTTTCTCCAGGCTGAAAAAACCCAACTCTCTTAGCCTGTCTTTTTAGGTGCTCCAGCCCTCTGATAATTTTTGAGGCTCTCCTCTGGACCTGCTCCAACAACTCCATGTAATTGCTGTGATGAGATCCCCAGAACTGGACACAGTACTCCAGGTGGTGTCTCACCAGAGTGGAGCAGAGGGGCAGAACCACCTTCCTTGACCTGCTGGTCATGCTTCTGGGTTGCAAGTCAACATTGCCAGCTCATGTCCAACTTCTTATCCAACAGTAACCCAAAGTCCTTCTCCACAGAGCTACTCTCAATTCCTTCATCCCCCAGCCTATATTGATACTGGCGATTACCCTGACCCAGTTGCAGGACCTTGCACTTGGCTTTATAGAATCTCATGAGGTCCACACTGGTCCACATCTTCTCTTAGTGCGTATTGCCTCTGGTTCCACTTAAATAGGAGTCTGATGCTGCTCAAACCTGTAACAGAATACAATAAAAAAAAGCTGGTTTCAGTCATCCCTGCCTTCCCCTTCCTGTAATTTTCCTTTCAATTGAGGTAATAGCTAAATGCTCTGACAGACAGAATGAATGTATCTTTATGAAATACTTAATCAGTGATTGTCCACTTTGATTTGGATGAAATATAATCTCAGCTCCTGCTGCTCTCACTGTTACCTACTTCCTGAAAACAATATTGTTCTCTTGATTGTAGAGTGGTTTTACTGGCTAGCAATACATTCAAGTTCATAAATCCTTTCCCAGAGCTGTGTTGTTAAGCCTTCTTTTTGAGATGGAAAGAAGGTGGGGGTGCTACTAGTCAAGCAATCAAAAATACTCCTTTCAAAATACAAAATATTGAATTGTATTACTCTGAAAAAAAACTGCATTCACAATTTGCTAGGATTAGAGCAATGGTTTCTACTCTGGCAAAGTTACATAACTGGATAAAGTTGACATATTTTTATCAAAACTATGTATCTCCTATGACTTGTCTGTTGCACAAACTGTATCATAAGTCAACTGTGAAATGCTATAGCCAAAGATCTTCAAGGATCTTCAAAAACTAAATCCATTATGTGATTCCTTGAAGCCACAGGTAGAACACAAGAACAGTAGAATACTTCGTTTACCAACAAAGAGGTATACTACCTCAGAATATCATGGAGATTTAATGGTAATACTCAGCATACTGAAGCACTACAATATTGTTGGGTGTTCAGAGTTTCTGGTGAACTTAAGAGGCAGGTTAGAAACCCTGTGCTCTAGGGATTCAGTTGTGTCTGTTTAATCAAGATAAAGAAGAAAGTAAGCTATGAGACTTTAAATAATTATCTGGCATGGTCTCTTGGTAGATTGTTGGCAAGCACACAGAAGCAGGCGTTCAAAAGCAGTTTTAACAGAACCATTGAATATTTAGTTAGCTCTATTTTAGTGTGTTAACTATAGTGCATCTATTACAGGCAAATGCTCTGTATATTAAGACTACCTTTTAGCAGTTTTCAGCTTTTCTCTGGAAAGAGTCATGCAAAGAAGCAGAAGAGATCATGCTAGGGAAACACACAAGGCTGTTTAGCAAACATGCAGCAGTGAACAGCTCTAGGCTTACAGGACAGATTTTTTTTGCCTTTGCATATCTGGTCCTGCAATTAGCAGAAGCCAATGCCCAAATACTTGCCTGTAGCTACAGTGCTTTTCCCAACCTAAGCCACTTGCACTCTTAAAATCACACTTGAACTTTTCTTTCAGGTAACTAGAGAGTTATGGATTACTTTTCATTTCCATTTTGGGAATCTCTAGAGACACTTTTTTTCCTCAAAAACAGTAAAAACAGTAATGTAGGATCTTGAAAGGAAAATTAAATGTCCTTGTTAAACTTTTGGCTGCATAGACTCAGTTTAGTCAGAAATACAAGCAATTAAAGCCATCAATGACAGTGAGCATAGGGCACGTAAACATCTTTATTTGGGCCCTACCTTCTATGTACCTCAGCTTCTCAGGGGAAATTGGAGATTATAATACATCATGAGAAAAAAAATAATATGTTAAATGTTCTTATACTACCAGAAAAATATATATGATTAGCTAAGATAATAGAATTACGGGCATTAATATTCACTGACTGGAATTCATACGTATTCATGTGACTCCAGAAGCACGGGCCCTAAAAAAAGGAAAAAGCTACATCGTATCCCAAGGTTCTTGAAAAACTAACAATCGTAGGCAACATGGGCACAACACACAGATTATCACTTCTGCTGAAGAAGCATTGGATTAATTTATAGTAGTAACTCCAGTGTAAGCGGATCTGGAAATACTCCGCATATTTCATTTTCTCTATCAGGCAAGAAAAAAGATAAAGAAAAAAAAGTTACTATATTTCCAGCAATTGATCACAGAAAATAACAGTCTGGTGGAGTTACTTTTGTACTTCATAAGTGTGCATAATATTACAGTGTGACCATGGCTATGGAAATATTTCTTTGCATGGTTCATTTTAAATATGCAAATAACAGACAGTGAAAAAGGCACAGCACAAAGGAAATTCAGGAATGGAATGCAAAAAGAAGACTCAGTGATACCAAAGATACACACGTATCAACACGCAAGGTCCAATTACCAACAGCTGGCCTGCATCCGGGCTGGGTTTGTGAAGGAGGTGTGAATGTTACAGCCAATACTTTAACACACAGCATTACTTATGAAAGTCACTAAAACCATAACTTCACATTGGGAAGTACTTGACATAAAAACCTAAAAGAATTCCCTGGATTTATTCACATAGTATAGAGATCATGCACGAAACTGCCATATTACAAATAAGGTCTCTTTCAAATGGAAGTTATGCCTATGCTAGAGGTTTCAAGTATGATTTTAAGAAGGGAGATTACAGCAAGTGTATCTACATGTGATAGTTTCAAATCATGCTCTGTCATTCTGACTGCTGCACTTTTTTGTGTGGTTTCTCCAAAACAGTAACAGAACTTGCAACTAACAAGCTGTGCATATTTGTTATGCTTCAATTGCCCTATAATGTGTTGGTAACATTAATACAAGTGAAAAGCATCTGTGGCATTTCTTTGGTTTCTTCCAATAGCAAGAGCCTCTGCAGTTCATTTGTTTTCCAGTAAGTTGAAGAAATAGTCTAAAATGAAAAAGGCTGACCATGACACTATGTCATGATCTTTCACAAGGACACGATATTACTCATTAAAATCTTGTCATAGAATAGAAAAGGCAGGATCTACCCATTGCTCTTTTTTTGCTTTCTTTTTTTTTTTTTTCTTAATGATGTTGATTTTCTTCCTCTGAAGTCATGTTCATTCCTAATAACCCAAGAAAAGTCTTGTAGCGGGTTTTCCCTTTCCTATGAGCTATTGTTGCTATGAATGTACTATCGGTTTATGTATAGTCTACATATGAAACTTGTTTTATTTATGGTCTGCATATGAAACTGAGATGGCCTATTTCAATCAGTGCAATACTACAGATTTAAGGAATAAGTTCTGGCTGTTTGCAAACCCTTATAAAGTGGAAGAGTATATGAGGAATACAGATCAAAGATTCATTCTTGGTTGAGAAATTTCATCATTTTTCTCCATTGGTTATGCCCACGTGAACTATCCTTTAGATCACAGAATGAGGCTGATTAGAAAGGAACTCCAAGGACAGCTAGCACAAACGTGCTCAAAACAAATCCAGTAAAAGCATGTTGCTCAGGCCATGCCCAGGGCAGTTTTGAAGGGCTCCATGACCTCCCTGGAAACCTGTTCCAGTGTTTTACCATGTTCATGGAGAAAGATGTTTCTCCCTTATCTCTTTGCACATGTAATGTGCTTCATCTCCTTGACCATTTTGGTGGCTCATCAAAAAGCTTACTTCAGTATGTCCATGTCTTTCCTGAGCAGTGAGCCCAGAAAAGAACACTAATCCAGATGTGATCTTTCAATAGATATCAATTAGATGGGAAGGATCACTTCTCCAGAACTCCTGACAGCATTCCTGCTAGTACAGCTGAGGTGGTGGTGGTCCTTTTGCAGTGAAGGCAGATTGCTGAAACATGTTCAAATTCTTGTGTAGCAGGACTCTCAGATCCTTTTCTGCAAAACTGCTGATAGAGTTGCACGGAATTGTTGCTTAGCAGACTTTGCATTTACCTGTGTAAAGGTCATTTCCTTCATGTTGTATCTGCTAGGTCATTTCTCCAGCCTGTCCAAGTTTCTCTGAAAAACATAGCTATCCTCCACAGCACTGATCTCTCCTCACAGCTTGTTAGAGACAATCTGTCCCACTCTATCCCATCATCCAGGTCATTAATAAAGGTATTAAATATAATTGCCCCAGCAGCCATTGCTGAAGGACACCACCTGTAACCAGCCACTACTTGGACTTTGTACCACAGATCACACAACCTTCTAAGCCCAATGCTCCAGCTAATTTTCCAACCAATGTATTGTCCACTTATCAGTTCATATCTCTCTGTTTTTTCTGAAACAATATTATGTCAAATGATAACAAAGTCCTTGCTAAAGTCAAGGTACACAACAGTCACTGTTCTTTCACTAGTCTTACAGCCAGTTATCTAATCAGGCAGGACAACCAGGTTAGCAAGGAATAATTTGCCTTTGGTAAATTAACACAGCTTTCTTTACTTTATGTGCCTAGAAAAGACTTTGAAGAGTTCTCAGTGACTAGGGTGAGACTCACCAGCCTGTAGTTCCCTGGATTCTCCTTTTCACTGTTCCTGAACATGGCTGCAACATCTATGCTGCAAACATTCACTTCATGAATATATGACTGCAGATCAAGACCTTCAGTAGAAATCTCACTGTGTATAAATAACAACTATGTCCCAAATAACCATATATTCAGAGTAAGAGTTTATGTCTCATGCAAACATAAACTTCAGTTACGGCTTGTAAAGGACACAGAAGACACTAGCAGAACTTAAACTTTACAGTCTTGGACAAAGAGGGGAAAAAACCTCCGGTTACTTCCAATCAAATTGCTAACTTTAGAAGTACAGACCAAAATGTTTACCAAAAAATTGCAAAATAGTTGGGTTCTGATCCCTAAAAAAGTCCCGTGAAGACTTCAGATGATGAGAACATTGATTTTAACGCGTTGCTTAAAAGCAATGAGAATACAGACATTTGTTATTATTTCTTTAGAAAGTTATAATGCGCTTATAATGCAGCATGTCCTCAGCTTCTGGACCTCATGTCTTCCATTAATTATATCCGTACGCTTGACAGTTTTTACAGGGTAATGTTCACAATGTTCTAAGCTCTAATTGTTAATAGGATTAAATATTTAAAAGTGCTGCTCTTTTTTTTCCTTCTTCCCAGTAAATTTAGGTTGAATATATGCAAGCTGCAGATAAAAACAAACTTTTAATTTGGAATACATGCTTTGCTAACATCCTACAATCTGTAGTTGAGAATGTTTAATGTTTGTATATATTAGTATGTAACACAAATCTAACATGTCATCATCATCTCCCACCTGAGCTGCTGTCATGCAAGAATTAGCACTTTACCTCTAGGTTTTCCACTGTATTCCACATGCTTATCTCTCAAAATATATTTTGGACTAAGTAGCTATCCAAGGGTACATTACATATCGCATAGACACATATTACCTTCTTGGTAAACTCACTGATTTCTTATTAGTACTAATGGAAGTTAAGTGCATGCACATCACTCAGAGAGCAGTCCCTGTGAAAAGGAAGAAGAGGCTGAGTGTATCAGGTCTCACTGTTGATATCACAGTTGTCATATGAAAAAAACAGAAAACTGAAGGGAGAAATATAAAAATTTTGCTTTTTACTTCTTACCTGTATTCACTATCCATAGGAATTATCTCATAGTTTAAGTACTGAGAGCACAAATTATTCACCCATATTTTAAAGATGCATTTTGATCTAATATTTTTAATAGAATTCAAACAGACACTACATTGTCTCGATGATAAAAATTTTCACCAACATTGATAAAAAATAATTACTTTTATATGTGCAGTCAAAACATTTCTAAGAGAGCTGTGGAGCGCTGCTGTTTCACCAGATTTCCTGTACAGTTTTGAATATGTCACTTCAGGACAGATCTACGCCACAGCACTCAGTGACCATGTAGCTGGCCCCTTTGCAGAATCTACTTTGAGAAAGAGACTCCACCAAAGATTCATAATCTGTATGCCCACTCACTTTAGACTCTGTTTGAGGTTAAACAGTAACTAATGGTACATTGGAGACCAGGTTGTCTCCAGATCCCTACATAAGTCTCATTGTGGATGATGGATTTCAGCAATCAGTGTCTTTGCTTACATCTACACAATTTTTATTGGTTGTGACCAAGTGTAGATTTGTATTTATTTACCTAGTGTCCATACTGATTGGAGGGTTCTGGAGCTAATTCAGTACTCACTCTCTCAAGAAGTTTGCTTCCTTTTTGGCTTACTCTGGACATCAACTGTAACACAAGTCACCATGAAGCAATGTGACAATCAGGAAATTCTGAGTTGAGTAGGAGCCGGAGCTCTAAGGTAACATCACAGTGGAGCCATTTTTCGAGTTTGCTTCAACTGCCCTTAATGCAGAATAAATGAAATAATGTTAAGACATGATTTAATGAGGGAGTAGACTAAATGTCACACAGATAGTCAGATAGAGGCAACTAACTTAAGTGTTGTGACAATATCCTTCCTTACTTAGATATGAAATAATTCCCCTGACAGAAGAGAACTTGCTAGAAAAAGAAAAAATAAAATAAAATTAAAAAACAACAAAGCAAAACAAAACAAAATAAACTAAAAACCAACCAAAAAAACCCAAATTAAACTAAAAAAAAAAACACAAAACAAACACACCAAAAAAAACCAAAACCAAAACAACAGAGAAAAGCCATTTCTGCCTTGTCACTCCCTTGTATACAAAAGAACTGTGAAAAATGGAGACATTGTCTTGGTAATAGGAAGAAACAGGAGAAAAATAACAGTTTGCCCATGATTACTGTAGACAAAACCAACAGAATTATGAAATAAATGAGATTATTTTGCCTAAATTGGGGAAACTTTAGGATATAGCATATTTAATAGCTAGTTTACCCTCTCTTCTTGGACTAATGTTAGAGACAGACCTATACAATCAGATTTATGGCTTGGTTATGTTCCATGATGTTTGAATTCTGGAAACATGCCTTTGTGCCATCGGCAGCTCGCAATAACAACACATCAAAGGCTATTAGTGGTTCTTTGTGAATTCCCATGTTTCTCCCGTTCTCTGAAATAGACTTTATCTGTACCACACAACTTCAGGATCTGGACTATTATCTTCAGAGGGGGAAAAGAAAGAAAGAAAAAAAAAAGCTTTATTCCATAAAAAAAGTAGTAAGAACATATTTAATATACTGAAGGTTTGCAGAAGGGACACCAAATGTGCACTGATTCACAGCTCTCTATGTAGGATTTTGATGATCTTTAGAAATGCTCTTTTCCACTTATTGACAGCTTTCCTACAAAATCTGCACAGAAGTCTTACAGCCTGTAAAATATGCAGAAAACGTGATGTTGCTATGATTCCCGTGGTTTTCTGTAAGATGAACTTGAGAAGTGGAAGGTGTTCCCAGAGGAAATATTTAACAGCTGTGGTATAGCCACAGCTCATATCACAATGAGTTGCTAGAATACTCTAAATGTGACTCTACAGAAGAGTATGGCAAAGTTAATAGTTCTACCTTTATTAACTTATACTTAGTGAGTCTTTTAATAAGTTTGGTTTACAAGAGACATTTTTTCTAATTTCCAGTCCTACTCATTAGCCTGTAGAAACCTGAAAAAATCTTTCTTGCCAGCTGAAATCCAAATGACTTTTTCAGTTTTACCTGTTGAGTCTTGTTTTCTTCACTTTATGCCCTCAATTATACATAGGTAAATCTTCTGTAAATGATCAGAGATGGGCTCCCATGCTCCTGGTATAAATGTTAGCATTTTCATTTTACAAGAAGTTCTGCCTACACATTCCCAAATTATACCACAGCTGTACACAAATATGGCATTATTTTAATTGCTTTTCACTTTGTTATTTAACTGAATGAGGAAAGGTTAAGAAAGCATTTTCAAGAATGCATTTAAAAGTCAGTAGGCAACTAATTTCCACGTGTCCACAGAGATTTACAGTGGTTTAACTAGACATACTTGAGTTAAAATGGAACATCTAGCTTTTACATTGCTAAAATACTGTGTTTAAAATAGGAATACATTCCCTTTTTAATTTGCTGTGCAGTAGAACTTTATATATATTTTTATTTGATCTCTACAACTGTGGAAACTAGATTACCAATAACCATTTATCCTGTCTGAAGTGAAGAAATCCTGTGATTGCCATTTCAGTAATGGAAAGCAAAAAGAGAGATTAAGAGCTCGCCCCATAAAGGGATTTTGGCATGTGGCCACCAGAGTGGAACTCAAAGCTCCGACTAAACTTCCTATGCTGTGCCTGGAGGAAATTATCCATTAAAGAAAAGGATTCAGAGCAGTCAGCATGCTGAACCATAGATATGTTTAAAATTGAGGATAGGGAATGATGGAGGGAGCACATCGTCTGACTCTCACACCTCTTTTTGACATTGATGTATCAGCTCTGTAGACTACAACAACGTATGGAAGCACATGATATAGCCGTATCAAAAGTATCTCAGCACGAAAAATAAGCCAACACTTAGCTCTCTATAATGATGATACAGACATCAAGAACTTAGGTCGTTCTAAACTTTACATTAGGACATGTATTTTAGGCTGGAATTTAAAGACCCAAACCTTTCCCTTAAATTAAAAAACTGTTTCACTGGAAGAAGAGAAGCCAATTTTCCTTTTCTTTTAAAACGCGGCCAAGCTGTGTTTCATTAGAGCATTTAAACTCAGGGCCTTCCTCAGCATTGGAACATTTAATTTGATTTTTTCTGTCTGATAGACGCATGCCCTAATCATAAGCTTAGTGGACAAGCATTCTGCATTAAAATATAGAAACAATCCTAGGAAAAGCAACTGGAAACCAAGACTTCTATTTTCATGGGAGAGCAGTAATCACCAAATTATTCTCTCTCAATTGATCTCCTCATATATCTGTAATTTTGATTCATAGTGGCACCAGGTCAACATGCTGGGTGAGTTTTGAGGCCTCATTACTAAACTGCATCCTTACCTACATCTATCTATGTGTTCCTTCTGTACTGCATGTATATAGAGGGAGAAGCTGTTTTTTAGTCTTTTGCAACAACGTGAACTTGAAGGAAAATCCTGACATATTTTCTTCATCTCTCCCTTTGGATTAGTGGTAAAGTACTTGGGGTAGTGAAACAGGAGCTATATGTGTCCAGCTTCCTATGTTGGCATAAATAATATACATATGCATATACATATAAAAACAAACACACACACACACATATATATATACATGTGCTTAAATGCATTTGAATTATAACTATATAGTATATTTAGCATTATTCTGTGTTCACACTAAAATAAAACATCTTTTATGAACATGGGTCATAAAGTCAGTATTTACTCCCTTTAAACACAGTACATGCTTACTGATCAACCACAGCAATACAGTGAAAGCAATTGGACCTAACTCTTTTCATCTTTCAGTAAGGGACTAAGGTCTATGGAAACATACAGACTCAGTTGAAAGCTTAAGAAAGAGTACTATTTATAGAATATGTAATTTCATTCTTCATAATTCCTAGCAGTTTTATGAACTGTTGAGATGAATATACGTCATTCAGACCTGTCAGTATTAAATTAGACCTGTATTTAAATATCTTTATACATATGTAATAGTAAATAATAAATACGTAATTCTGTGTTGAAAATATTTGCATACATAAGCTTTTTAGAAAACATCTGTATTTTTTTCCTAATTTTCACTGATGCTTTAAAATCACACTAGGCAAAAAACATAACTTTTTGTGTAGGCAGGTACACATGAAAGTATACAGGTATGACTAAATCCTTTTTTCTTTCTCCTATGGTTAGTTCCCTTGTAAGGCAGGTACAATTCATTCTGTTGGCTACAAACATAAGAATGAAAGCAACCACATTGTAAAGTCAAAGACAGTTTACAAAAATGCGTATCTAAATTATCTAACAGCATAGCGTATATTAAGAATTAATTATTCTGTGCTATTACAACACATCTTTTTTTGTGGGGATATGGGCATGGTTACTGTTGTTACATCTGTAAAACTATTTGGACAGAGAAATTTTAGTTGATGGATAATACAAATGTGTTTACAGTGTTGTTTCCTAAAGTTACAGGGGTTTTTGTTATCTAGCCATACATAAGCAAAATAAATTAAAGCCTTGGTATTTATTTTTTTTTACTCAGTGCACTTTGCTATAATTCAAGTTCTGCTCTCTACAATAATGATGAAGTTTTGATTGACAAAGGGCTTTCTATTGAGCAATGGTGGTATCTGGGCTCCCAAAACTGTTGTCTTTCTCAAAGACAGATGGTAAATCTGTCAGCAGTAGCATTGCGCACAACAGCGGCCCAGATGCTTTTTGTGAGAAGGCTCTCCACCCCTCAAGAGTACCAATGGGCTACTTGCCAGAGAAAGGTCCCCAAGGCAATTAACTGCCTCTGAATTAAACTCCAGCTGTCTGGGAAGTCAAATGAATGCAGCTTGTTTGGTCATACACCATTTAACGTGAAGAGTCTGCTTCTTTATAATTAAGGTAGTCTTCTTTATACCAGTCCAGCTGTGTTCTAAAAAAACCCCCAACAACCTAGGTGACCTTCAATGTTCAAAATAGAAATTTTGGGTTATGTTTCTTTTTGGTTTTTATTTAGTGAAAACTATAGTCCTGTAAACTATTATTTTGTAACTTCTGTGCATGTATATTTTGCCATCCACAGGACCTCAGAGCCACTGTATTTGTGAGCCACTTAGTGAAAACTAAATAACAAAGAACACTATGAAACCTTTTTCACTGTGTTCTTCACAGATGAAGGTTTTGCACTTCAGCTTTACTAGACCCCTGCATCTGTCTCTAATATGACTGGGACACACTGTAAAATTCATTAAAAACTGGAAATTTGTGTTAGCAATTACAAATTATATAAGGACTGCATTTTTGATGGACAGAGTATAAACCTAATTCTCAGAAATACCAGAGCAATTGAAATACAAGCTAGATCACAGTCCTTTGTACGCTACCAGGATAGAGTTGTTAGATCTCTGCTATGCACCATCTTGAAGTCAACAAAGAATGTTTTCTTTCAGTGATTGCAGTATTAGATTTATGTGTCAAGGTTCTTTTTGGGGGGGGTTGGAGGGGCTGGAGGCATGGCTTCTGTGAGGACACACCAGGACCTGTTAGACAGAACCAGTGCCAGCTAGCTCCATATTTTAAAAGGGTAAAAAACACTACAAAACAGAGGCCGGTAGAGAGGAATAAGAAAATGTGAGTGAAACAACCATGCAAGTTAATGAAGAAGGATGGGGAGGAAGTCTCCAGGAGCAAGAGCAGAGATTCCCCTGCAGCCCATGGTGAAGACCACAGTGACACTGAATATCCCCCTGCAGCCCATAGAGGTCCATGTCTAGAGAACAAGTCATATGAGGAGCATCTGAGGGAACAAGGGTTGTTTAGTTTGAAGAAGAGGAGTCTGAGGGGAGATGTCAATGCTCTCTACAACTACTTGAAAGAAGGCTTCAGTGAGGTGGGTGTTGGCTTCTTCTCCCAAGTAAATAATGACAGGACCAGAGGAAATGGCCTGAAGATGTGGCAGGGAAGATTAGATTGGATATTAGGAAGAATTTCTATACTGAAAGAGTGGTCAGACACTGGAACTGGCTGCCTAGGGAGGCAGTTGAATCACCATCCCTGGAGGTGTCTGAGAAATGTGTAGATGTGGCACTCCGGGGCATGCTCTAGTGACTGAAGTTCTGGTGAGTTTTTGTGGGCGTTTTTTGATGGATTGTATGTGGTTCTGTTTGTTTGGGGTTTTTTGTGCTGATGATTGAACTTGGTGATCTCAGAGGTCCTATCCAACCATGATGATTCTGCGATCCTGTGATTCTGTGTTGGAACAGATGTCCACATGGCAGCCTGTGGAGTACTCTACAACAGAGCAAGCAGAAGTGCCCTGAAAGAAGCAGTAGACTGTGAAGAGCCCACAGAGAAGCAGGTTTCTGACTGGAGCTGTGGCTAGTGGAGAGGCACTCACACTGGAACAGACTTGCTAGCAAAACCTGTGACCCTGTGAAGAAGTGATAGAGTGGCTTGGTGTGCACCTGGTAGCCAGCCAAGGTCAACAGTTACAGATACAAATTATATACTAAAGTATTCCTTGAAATATGAATACTTTTATAGAGACATATTGATTTTAACACTCATAAAGTAATGCTAATACTACTGCAGAGCAGAAATAGAAGGGACAGAACTCCACTGAGCTCCCAGGCTCTCATTTTCTGTTCCTGTTCAGCTCAGTTCAGCTCAGGCACTGTTAGACACTTTAGCTTGACTGCAGCCTAACACTTGGTAAGGAGGTAGCACTGAAGTTGTAGCCTTACAATATAAAAGCCAGTGATTGGGGCTGTGGTTTCAGACACAGTGAAGCTGCAGTCTGAGAACTCTTCTGAAAGCTAATGTAACCTTCACCGAAAAAGTGAAGGCACAAATAGTACCGGATGTCACAAAAAGGGCAACCGTATTTTCCTGGATGTCTAAATTCAATTAACACTGCAACCAAAATTATTTCCTTTGCTTTCAGTAAACCTCTGATTATCTGCAGTCTTATTTTAACTGGCATTTACTTCATTGGCCTACTTACTAGAATAAGTAGGGTCAGATGCCTGGATAACTGGAGACAAAAATAACCAGCAAATCAACTCACAATCACAGTTCAGTGTGTACTGAGTCCAATGAAATATTGTTTTCAGAAGCACAAGCAATTTCTGGTCTGCAACAGTCTGGCAAGATGTAGACCATAAGAAAGTTGGAACTGAGCTTTACAAATGATTTTATGAAACATCTGCTCTTTTTTCTTTGTCTCACATGTTTTTGCTGACAAGGATTCCTCACTCAGAATGTTGGATATCCACACACAGAAATAGATATCAAGTGAAAGAAGAGTTGTTTGAGTTGTGTTTTTTTTTAAAGAAATTGACCCTTTATCCGACATATATAAAGCTGTCAAATCCTCTCTGCTCTTCATATGTGTTAACCCTAATTCTGTTTTTGTAACTGAAAATTCACTTGAACAGCTCGTCTTTTGTAGAAGACAGAAGGAATACAATGGAAGTGACCCTTATCCTTGCTTTACTGTTCAGTTACATTGCAGACATTCTTATAGCACTTACTTCACTGAAATCGCCCAGTGGTGATGTCAAGACTACATGACCCAGTCATTAGAATAGATTAAAATTTTAAATTTAAGTACTTTAATGGATGGCCATTGAGTTAGGCCGTGATGAAAAGATGGAACAGAAAGAATGACATAACACAAGTATAACTTGATAGGTGTGCTGTTACATACACACCTCCTCCAGTGAAGAGCCACCACTGTAGAACTGACTATATGCTCAGCCTCTCAGCAGACCCTCAGCATTTATTGCTGGTTATCAAGGCTTCTACTGCAACAGAGGGCTCATGTCCCTGAAAGAGAGGGAGTAAATTTTCTGGATTTAAGTAGGCAACTGGATGTGAATCTATGAATCCATGTGAATCTAAAACTGCCTAGATACATAGTAAAGCTGACTGAATGCCAACAGTCCTCAAAGGAATTTACCTCATTAGGTCTGCAGAAGTAAGGGAAGGAGGAGAAAAAACAGCAGACATCTGGTCAACTGGATGGAAGACAGTGTAAATAGTAAAGTCAGTCATAGAATCATAGAATCATAGAATGTATTGTATTGGAAGGGACCTAAAGATCATCTAGTCCAACCCCCCTACAATAAGCAGGGACATCTCTGACTAGAACAGATTGCTCAGAGCCCCATCAAGCCTGACCCTGACTGTCTCCAGTGATGAGGCCTCTACCACATCTCTAGGCAACCTGTTCCAGTGATCCACCACCCTCATATTAAAGACCTTTTTCCTAATGTTCAATCTAAAAATACCCTTTTCTAGCTTAAAACCATTGCCTCTTGTCCTATATGCCCTTGTGAATAGGTCTTCCCCAGCCTTCTTATAGGCTCCTTTCAGGTATTGGAGGGTCACTGTAAGGTCCCACTGAAGTCTTCTCTTCTTCAGGTTGAACAACCCCAACTATGCCAGCCCAGCTTTGTAAGAGAGGTGCTCCAGCCCTCTGATCATTTTTGGTGCCCTCCTGTAGAAATGCTCCAACAGGTCTATATCCTTGTGTTAGGGGCTCCAGAGCTGGATGCAGTTTCCTAGACACCTAGATTAAATTCTTAGTGCATATCAATAATAAGATTTAATCCTATAAATAAGGGCTTTCCTTTACAGAAGAAAAAATAAGAGGAATAATAAAATATCAGAAACTGATCTTGGTTCAAAATCCATCTCTAGTAATTGTTCCTCTGTAAAAATTCTTCCTTCAGTAGGATTTTGTAGAATGTAAGTCAGCACAGAATATGTTGTAAAACTTGTAAAACCTGGTATTTTGACCAGTTAAATAATACACAGAGTCATTAGAAGTCATGAGCTTAATTTCACTAGGATTCTTTTTCAAAGTTACAGACAATCTGAATATTTATCAAAGGCAAGACTCTTTTATGAGAGGAATTTAATTGGCATATTATGACAACTAACAAAACATAACATTAAAAGTAACTTTATCAACAACAGGATACAACCATGAAAGTCGAAGCAAGATTTTGGCAAACAAAGAACGCTAAGAATCAAGACAGCCTGGTAAATCTGCTTCATGCAGGATTTCAAAATAGCAAAATTTGTTTTTATTCTGACTTGGAGCAAAGACAATAATTTTCATGCTCCTTGAAATCGACATCTAAACAGAAAAGAATTTGAAAATAAAAAACTTTGTAGTTTCTGTCAAAATGCAAGCAACCAAATATAAAACTAACATAGCCAGCCGGCTGCCAAGATGACTGCCAAGGAATTGGAAGGGTAAGAAATTCCTCTAACCCACCAGCTCATTCTAACTCCAGTCTACAAGATTAGCTGTTAGAAATCAGTATGTTTTTTCACATTAAATGCTTGTTTAAATTTCTAAAAAATAGCAAGCAATAAAAAAACTATATCACCAATTATATTCTTCAAAGTCTTGGAATAATATGGCACTTTTCAGGATATACCTTTATGTCACTAGATATTGGATAATTGGCTGGAAATGTGTATGAATCTTTCTGGTGATTAGGATGCATTATAAGGAACATTGATGGTAATTGGAAAGATTGAAAGTGAGAACAGCTTTAATAAAAATGAGACATGGAAGAAACTGATTAGATCAATCATTCCATAGCCCAAACAAGAAGTTGTTCTTTATGTTTTTTGGTCAAATTTTCCTTAAAGAAGCATATATTTACACAAATTAAACATGAACATCAGATTTCATCCTCCTTCCCCCTCTGCCTTTTTGATTAAAGAACATCATATTGTGGCATAATCAGAATAGTTCCAAAGGTTTCAAATCTACTTTTAGTTAATGACTAGCACTGTTAATATAGTAGTTAAAGATTACAGAATGCTGTTAAGCAGTGTTCCTGCTTGTTGCATGCAATAGCAATTGGGAAATTGCCCTGTCATTACAATTCAAAATGTTAGAGTCTAAATTAAGATTCACAAATGAGACAATTGAAAGAAATACATGGTCAAGATGTGGTTAAATCATTAAGCTACTTTTGGAAATGTTTTAAATAATTTGTATTGATTAATTGACCAGACCTTAGGTGGGGTAAATCAAAATAATGTTAATGACTGCAATGCAGCTATGTCTTCTGATAGACAGAAAGAGGAACAATTCCTGGAAAAGTCATGAATTTTTTCCCCATCTCCCAAGGTAGGTCCTCAACTGGAGTATTTATGCCAGTTTTGTACAATGAGCTTTAAAACGTTAAATTGAGAAATGCAGTCCAGGGAGAAAAACAAACAAAGAAACAAAAACATACAAACAAAAAAACCCAACCAAACAAAAAAACCCAACAAAACACACACAAAATTACAATAAAAAAGAACAAATATTGACCCCACAAAATAACTGCAAGGAAGTATTTATCCTAAAGAAGGGAGGTTTACAGTTAAAGAAACATGGCTCCAAAGCCCACAGGAGTAAGGTTTTCTGTGTTCAACATATATAAGAAGAGACAATAAGTTTAATTGCATCAAAAAAGATTGAGTATTTTAAAAGGTTTTCTAAAAATAAGAAAAGCAAAGCATTAGAATAGTTGGCAGAGTGATTTGAAGTTAAAGTCACTGAGGGTTTTAAAAAGGGATTAGGTAAATATGCACTAGAAGTTATATAAACATTAGGAATCCTGTGTTGTATCAAAAGAGTGGGTGAGATGACCTTGCAGTGGTCCTTCCAAGATTTTTCCATCTCTCAACTGTAACTGTTCTTATTTAGCCAGTTATTCTTGAAAACAAGTTTGATTTCTTGAACTTGAAGGATTTCATTTTTTTTCCAATTCATACAGACATAAGTAGAGCAAATTTTAAGACAAGTTCTCATGTGCTCCGGTCTTTTTAAACTATAAGGAAAAAATGCATGGGAAGGACAAAACATAAAAAAGCCATATTTCAGAAGAAGCCACACAAATAATGCTTGGAGGAAATATTGCTAAGGTGAACAATGGCAAGCATGATGAACCTGAGAAGATCATCTCTTAACATGGTATATCATTCTTAGAAACTGAGTTTGATGTGAACTCAAATGTCTCTTGGTTCTGTAACTGGGCACTGTATAAAAGAGCCTGGCTCCACCTTCCTTGCACCCTTCATTTGGGTTTTCATGTACACTGATAAAATCACCCCTGAAATAGGCTAAAAAGTCCCAGCCCTCTCAGCCTTTTCCGATAAGACAAATACTCTAGTCCTTAATCATCTTTGTGACCCTTCATTGTATTGTCCAGTATGTATATGTCTCCCTTGTACTAAGGGACTCAGAAATGAACACAGTACTCCAGATGTAGCTTCACTAAGGGGTGGACACCTGCTGGAAATGGTTTGACTAATACAGCCCATTATCTTTCTTTGACACAATGGTACAATGGTACAATTTTGGGTTCATGTTCAACCCAGTGTCCACCACAAACCTCAGGTGCTTTTCTGCAAAGCTGTTTTCCAGACAGTTTGACATTCAGTATATATTTGGGCATGTGGTTGTTCCTCCCTTGGTGCAGGATTTTGTACTTCCCCTTATCGAACTTCATAAGGTTCCTGTCAACCTGTCAAGGTCTCTCTGGATGGCAGCATGACCCTCTGGCATATCAGCCACTCCTCCCAGTTTTGTGTCATCAGCAAACTTGCTGAGAGTGAACTCTGTCCCATCATCCAGATCATTAATGAAGACATTGAACAAGACTGGACCTAGCTAGCTACTAGCCTCCAGCTAGGCCTCGTGCCACTGATCACCACGCTCTGGACCTTACCATTCAGCCAATTTCAGTCCACCTCATTGTCCTTACATCCAGCATATACAACAACAGCTTGTCTATGAGGAATTTATGGGAAACAGTATCAAAGATTTCACTGAAGTCCATATGGACAATATTGACTGCTTTCCCTTCATCTGTTTGGCCAGTAATTTCTTAGTATTTACACTGTACTTTACACTGGGTACAATTTGTTGTTCTGCTGAGTCAGAGGAAACTTGAAGTTGCAATTGCTCTTCATAGACTGGGTATGCTCCTCATCTTCTAAAACTAACAAAGTACATTCACTCTTTCCTACACATCTTGTTTTGGATCTGAGCATAAAGGGATAATCTGTACTCCATTTAGTGAAGAAATGGTAACCACATCTAAGATTCACAAAAAGCTGTTAGCTAGTATGGGATAGATCTCATGCTTTTGCAGAAGAGCTCTATGGTCTCATTTCCATTCCTTGTGGCTTCACATACTTCACAATACCGGCTGATCTTTGGCCGACCTACAGCTACCAGGCTGTGTCACTGACACCACTGAATCAGAATGGTATTTCATCTACTGATCAAATGCATCTGTCACACAGTGTCCTAGAATGGAGCCAGAGGCTGCAGAGCAGCAGTACAGCTGTAGGCTGGGTAACCCACAGGGCTCTGCTGCAAGGCAAAATCCCTACCCCTGTCTCCCACTGCTGCCGAGACACTGCACACACCTCTCTGGGCTGCCTTTCCCTGCCTCACACCAATGCTTTTGCAGACTTTGAGTGAATCAGGTTACTTGGGAAAATGTACCACTGAGAAGGCAAGCCTTCCAAGAGTGAGCCTAAATCAGAAATAATCTGCTCACAGGTCCATGAATATTGATATTCTTATCTGTAATATGGTAAGACCTAGAAGCTTCCCAGTCATCAACAGAATGCAGCCATGCAGCAGATGATAATCTTATTCTATGGGAGAAAAAGTGAAAACCAAAAAGGGAACTAAAAAGGGGAAATAAAAATAGAAAACAGAGAAAAGAAAGTTAAAAAAGGGAAGAGGGAGAGGAAGGGGAAGACCTTTTTTAAAAAACATGTTTTTTTAAAAAGAAAAAGAGAAAGGCAAACAAGCCAAACAAACAAAAAAACAAAACAAAAAAAAAAAAAAAAAAAAACAAAACAAAAAAAAAAGAGGAAAAAATTAAGGGAGGTTTCATTTTAAATAACTTCCAAGACAAACAATGTATTTTTTCTTAAAGGAAAAATTGTTCAGATGCAAAACAAAAGCAGACACTTTATTAATTTTCCTCTGCACTGTGTGATAATGATAACTACTGTTACCCTGGAACCAAAAAGCAAATCTACATAACAGTAATAGTTAGAGACTGTATAGTAGAGAATTACTTCTATTTTAGTAAGTACCAATCTGGCATTCAGTCTCTGTAAATTGAGGTCTTTACGTTACATGTAAGAAGAAAGACATTGACTAGTGACAATAATGCACAGAGAACACAATTATTGCTACAAGGACCCTAGCAACTCTTTTAACCATTATGCTAGCAACTCCATTTTATCCATCAAAAGTTTTATCCATTAACATTAATCTCTAAGAATTGAAATTTAGTATGAATCCTTCCCAAACCACATTATACCATCCCTACCGTTCAGATATTTTGTCACTATCTCCAGTGTTCTGTATAGCCAGAAAACAGGTACTAGATTAGATGAGCCCAAGATCTACTTCAGCATAGCACTTCATAAATATTTAAGTCAAAGCTGTGCTTCCTTACACAAGTGTAAACAAAGCATCCATAAGAAAGCCTACTACATTCTTCTCTCTAGTCCCAGACATGTGAAAGCTCCATTGCAGCAGAACACTAGGACTGGGGAACACACTTAATAGTACAGTTAAAGTTGCACAGTGAGACAGAGACATCAGTAAACTGAATTGAAAGCCAAGGTAGTGATATTGTTTCCTTCATAAATGACTGATTTATAAGAAAAGTTACTTCCTATAACACACAAGATATCCCTTCCCCTTTTAAATTTGAAGCTGTTGTATAACCAAACTGTGTTTTTGTGGGACAAAATTTACTTCAATTTCCCTCAGCGACAGGGCAGGATTCTTTAAAATGCAATCCTGCCTTAAATGTAATTATTTAACTATCTGTTCATTATGCCTCAGTGATTCCAACATTAAAACTGCTATCAATGAATATGAAAAAAAAAAATTAAGTGCCAGCCACTCAAACTCAACCTGAAAGCTAACCTGCTTCCTTCCTTTTATAGATTAATAAAAATTCCGCAGACCAAATTATACTTCAGTTACAAAACTGTAGCTTCATTGTGTTCTGATTATGTTTTCAATTGCACCTGTGGCACCCTATTGCCATCAATGTTTTTATTCATCTGTAATCTTAGGTAACTAACTGGAATCTGCTTAATCTTACCCTAGCTGGTGCTCTAGAAGAGATGACTTCATATTCTTCTTTTGTAATATTTCTCCAAAGATAGTGTAGAGGAAAATAATTTTAGAAATCCTAATGTTTTTGTTGCTATACTTACTAGGGAATACTCTCGTAAGAAGCATGAATCTGTTTGGTCAGAAGAACAACACAAATCTGATAGTTAATGATAGTATGCCTGAACAGTCAGCAGAGTTACATCTACTTTGCTCAAAAAAAGCTGCTGCAGAACTTCGGAATAGAATTTGCACAATAAGGGGCTTTCACATGAAGGATGAGCAGTTTCATGCACAAAAGCCCCCTTGATTATTCATATGCTGTAACTATAAAGTGTTGCAGCTAAGCTACTAAACTGTCCTTAAGCAAGGATTCTGAGCCTGTTATGCTTCCATATTTAGGCTATTTCTGTTCTAGAAGGGAAGTTACTAGAATGCCATGAGCCAAATGATGGATTTTAAAAGTAATTTTGGTCCATACTTAAAAGATCTTTTTTTTAGTGTTTTAGTTCCAGACTTCCATTGGAATAAATTACTAGGGTTAAGCTCTTAAATACTGCTTAGAACAAATTTGTTCTGAATTTGTTATAGATTTGTCTTTGATCACTGCTGACCTGCAGTACATACACCTCATTCATTCTTGAATAAGATTTTACTCACAATCTAATTGTAATAAAATAACTTATGGAGAAGTCATATATGCCTGAGGGAAGGGTTAGTTTTAAAATCTTTGGAAGAGAGAGCCCCGTTGGAGGCCATAATTGGAAAGTTTAAGAAAACATCTTTCCAGTAATCGTGTTAGTGATTTGTCTTAAGGAGGGTTGTTGTGCACATAAACTGTTCAACGTAACTGCATAATTTAGTTTAGTTAGATTAGTACAACCATATCCTCACATGTTTTGCCCATACAAGGTGTTGCTGATGTACATACATTTCAGTTAAATCCAAAACCTAAATGCAGTATCTTTTAAATAAATCCTTATCCCTTGGATTTGAAATGTAACTTGGGATACTCCAAAAATAATAAAATAATTACTGGACCATCAGAGGGTGTAAATTTAGTACTCTAGTTAATAAATGTATAATTTTACTTGAGCATTTTCATGTAGAGGAATCTTCTCTTTTTTTTTTCAGATCAGTAATATAAAATTTCATGCTACAGTCTTATCAGTATGAATGAAATTAAGAATAAATAAGACAGTTCTTTAAGAAGAGTCACTGTATAAAATGTAATAAATTTTGAGGGTGAACAAAATTTATTTTGAAAACTATTGTTTTAAATGGTATATATTTTTTCTACTGTTGCAGATCAAATTTCTCAATTTAACTTTTTCAACAAAACAGTAGAAAGAAGATTAGGGGATGGCATTTTTAAAGTTTATACATTTATTTATTTTTTCTTCTGAAACAAGAAAGTTGGAATCATGTCAAAAAGACAGTACTTTCTTGTACTGACGAATGTGTGGAACCAGAATTAGGTAAACTCCAAATACATTCAGAACACAGATCATCAAATTTTTCTCCAGTGGCAAGACATCGGATATCAGCTGCTACTTAGAAGAAGGAAAATCATTGGATTGAATTAATTAAAAAATGCTTATAGGTATCCTGAAGACGTAAAAGAAGTTATAACCTGAAAACCACATTCATGCAAGAAAAATTTTATTGCAAATATTGTTTTTTATTAGTATAGAAAAAACATATACGTCTGTATTGATTTAAGACTATTCAGTTTCAAATTGGGGCCTAAATGGTTTCATATAGAAAAGTGATAGAATAAAGCATGTGGAAAATAAAATGCTTAAAAAAATATAGTCTGGGGGTTGCCCAAAAAACTCTTCAATAATATCTATAATATTCAGTTGTAATTTACAGTCTTAAGCAATCAAATTTGTTCTTCAGATTTCTTTTTAATACTTTCGTTATCATTATGTGTCATTCCATCTGCCAGGTACGCCAACAAAACTGATAGGTTTCTGCTTCAGTAGGTCTTAAGCTCATAACTTTAAATATCCTATCAGCTCTGAAAGTCTAATTTTCTATCTGTGAATTTGTTTTGCCTCATGCCATAAAATCATAGATGTTTCATATAATGAATCTTGAAGTCTAGCAGAAGGGAGCTATAAATGTAATGCAGTATAATCAGAATGAAGAAACTTCATTTAGAAAACCACTTCATTAAACTTGGTTTACACAAACCAAGTGAATATAAATCAGGAAGAAATTCACATACAGGTATTTTATGCCTCTAACAGATGAATTATTGCATACATACAACCTCAGCTTTATTGGAACTGGCTCTGGTCTGAGCAACCGCTCAATAATTCCCTTTCAAATAGTCTATCCCACACAAAATATTGAAAAGAAAAATGCTGGTGGGAATGAAAGAATTATTTTAATGAGACATTTGCCAAAGGTTGAACTTGTATAAATGTTGTCTAACTATATTTAAACTGTTATATCTACTCTTCATTTATATTGCCATTTGCCAGCTTAAAATGGTTATTTGTCTTGTTGACCCCCATTACCTTTATAGAGAAACAACTCATAGCTTTGTTGCTGTGCAATGCAGATGAAAATAACTTGATATACAGAATACTCATTGAATTTGATTAAAACAACAAGTATTTAAAATTCATGCAAAAAGGTATAATTTATACAGGCATATACTTTCTCTTAACTCTATTAAATGGTTCTTCACTTGCTGCTGTTAAACTTTTTCTCAGCAAAAAAATTAAGTATTACATCCTAGGTCAGTCTGTAAAAGAAAATTATTCAGGTGATCCTATTTGGAATTAATTATTAAGAAAAAAAAGAAAAGTTGATACTGGAAAAGTAATGGTGAACTTAGTTCTTAACCACTTTGGAAGATTTTACCTAAAGTTTATTAAAGTGTCCCAAAATATAAGCAGTCATCACAAGAAATAAAAATACTGTTTGAAATACACGAGGAAATTAATTCTCTGTCTCTCTCTTTCTCTCTTCCCCCTCTCAGTAAGAATTACAAGGTGTTAAAATGTTCTATGGCTTGAAAAAAAAATTTTCACAAAACCATCTGAGGCTTCTGAGCAGAAAAGGAAAATCAATTAATTTGATGTAGTACTTGAAACTCAGAATAAATAAATTATTCTCATCATTAGACAAATAAGATAGCAGCAGGAAGCTGTGGGGCAAAATAAGTGCTTTGAAAAGTGCTGTGGAAGTTCCATACACATAACAGAAGACAAAAAATGAAATATGGCAACCATCTTGACCCCTGGCAAAGATGAGACTGTCCTGGAATTTTATTCATGGATTTCTGGAATGCTACCAAACGCGGTGCAGTCAGTAGGACACCTCTACAGCTGCAAAGAGGTGTTCAAAAGCAAATTCCTTCTCATGTATCACAATCATATATTTCAAACAAGCTCAATACTTAAGCTTTCTCTCAAATGTTTGCACATGAGATACAGTGAATAACAGCCAGTGATCTGTGGAGAAAGCTAAGTTTCTCCAAGCTGTTAAATAAACAAATGAATATCTGTCTACACTTGTAAGTTCCACCTTCATTGTCTGGTAGCTGTTGTTTTATTTGTTCAGAAAACATTCTCTCCAACTGCTTATCTTCCTCTCCATGCTTC
This sequence comes from Apus apus, assembly GCF_020740795.1. Lineage (NCBI taxonomy): Eukaryota > Metazoa > Chordata > Aves > Apodiformes > Apodidae > Apus > Apus apus. The sequence continues at coordinate 163,252,555 of NC_067282.1, forward strand.
TAACAAAAGAAAAAAAAAAAATCCACCAGGAACCATTACAAGCTACTTATATGTTTTCCTAGATGTTGTAAAAAGTAGCCTCACTGTAGAGTTTTAAAACTGGTTTTGAATCATTCAGTATGGTCCCCATTAGAAATGTTACACTTCAAGAGGAAACCAAAGGAAACATTTCTTCCTAGTCCTAATTGTTGAACAATTTATGTTCTGAAATGTGATTGATAGCCATTACAAATTTATCCTAGAGGTACTAGGAGAATGCTTTTCTCATTTATGTGATGTTGGTATACGCTTTTTAAATTTACTAGGCTGTAGACCTAATTCCTATCTTGTGTTAATGAGCTCCACACAGAAATTCCCTGTGTAAACATTTGTTTTCCTCTGCATTTTAAAATTAACTATTTTAACAATGAAACCGTTTTGGTTTGTTTTGTTTGTTTTGTTTTGTTTTTAATCATGGATGGAATATGTAAGTGCAATTGGTTGATTATTTTCTATTATTTTTCATTACTTTGTGTATAACCCCAAAGTGCTTTATACATGAAATAATACAGAAATATGCTTACAGTTCTTGAATCCGAGAAACTAATTAAAAGGAAGCCTGAATGAATAATCAAAAGTGTTTAGTCAGTCTTGATCTGCTCCTTTGAAATCAATGAGGGTTTCACCATTGATCCCTTGGGAGCAGATTAAGCAATATTAAAATCCAAAGAAGATAAAGCGACATCATTTATCTAAAATAAATGAAAGCATTTCATTTGCAGGTCAACTTATGTATTATTTTCATTCACATTGTGTACTATTATTATTTTATTATATCTTGTGAAGAAATTAATGCCTTTAGTAATGATATTCTGAAGTATTTCAGAATAAATGTTCTGACTTTTTCTCTATGATGCATTTGCATGATACATCAAGAACTCACATATTTTGTTGTTGTTGTTGCTCTGCTCAGTGGCACATTAGCTGTATTGTATCTTCCAGCTGGCCTGCTGCTGTTCACCAAAACAATAACCAAAACTCCTTTATCTTCTTTCATGTTCTGTCTGCAGAGGGCCAAATCCTGCTGCTGTAGTGATTACCACAGACCAAGCTGCAGGAAAAGGCAAAAGGCATTTGAGTCACAATAATTACCATGTAGGTTGTGGCATCAATGTGAACAATCTTATATTGCCTTACAAACTGAATAAATGGCACCTAAAAATGAGCAGCTAGTTCAGTTTCCCTGCCTTTCATCCCCCCGAAACTCAACAGATTGCTATCTGCCCTGTTTCTACATAAACTTAATGTTGTTGTTAATATCTAGCCTTCGTCTGGGTGCTAGACTGAGACAACCAGACTGTAACATGATTAATTATTAGAATGTTATAATTCCTGTAGCCGTTATTTAGGATTTTCATGTGAGGTTAATTACCTAGTGTTGTAAGGTGCTTACATTTCTCAGAAAAAAAGTATTATAGGTATATATATTGCATATGGATACAGATATATATGTAAAAAATATTTTTATTGATATGTTTCTCTGATGTCTATTGACTCCTCTTTCTAAAAGAGATTTCATTTGTTTACACATTTAAAACTATTCCACTTAGGAATCATGCAGGTTGAACTGCTTTCTATTGTGCAATATTTCTTAAAAAGTTTAACAAATCCATGCTGTAGGGCAAGAGTATGATTCAGGATTCATATTTCAGCAAGTGTAAAAAAACAAGTTGAAGGATATACCTTTGACATTCACTTAATAATCCCTCTGCTGCAGCCTGGAGAAAGTACCAAGGAACAATCCTCTGAGTAACTGTATTTGTCACATACTCCACACCAACTGTAGTTACTTCAGCTTTTTGACTCAGTGCAGTTATGTGGTTTTGGGGCAAATAATTCGCTCTTACTGTAGGCTGCTCAAGTTCACAGAGTAGTTTTGATAGTCATGAGCTGGATTCCTACCACAGAAAAATCAAACAGACAAACACCGGTTCTGCTCAAACGCCTGATGGGTACACAAGGGTCCAAGCCAAAAACTGCTTCTTCAAACAGCTTCAAACAATATACATAGAGACATTCAGAGATCTAACCTTATCTCTGTCTACACTGGTTATCTCAATGTGAAGTCTGTTTGAGCACCTTTAGATTTGATCACTCCAGACAGGCATGGAATCCTTGACAAATACATCATTTGTTTGATGCACACTTTCCAAATGTTTTGGGTTTTTTTTCTGTTTATACAGAAATGTATTTTGAGTTGAATGGCAGTTTGGATTTGCAGAAAGAGACTCTTTCAATCATACCAACATAGGTTCATTACCTATTTAATCTATGATTGATTATTATATAATTAAAAAAAAACACAGGCAGAACTACTTATTCAAATTCTATAAAATAAAATTACTTCCAGTAACAAAAATATGTTATTAATTAAACTATTTTAGCATTATCAATTGCATTTCTGTTTATTGATGCATGCAGATGAACTTTTTTGTGCTATCTATTGCACAGATTCACATGAAAACCACTGAATACTGTTGAGCGACATGGCATAATTTTTCCACTATACATATTAGTGTTTACACACAATTCTTCAAGCTTGAGTGTAAGTGATAATTCAAGGTATTCATGTCAGGTCATTTTTGGGTATTCTAAGCAGTCATGCAAAGCAATCAGTCTGACAACCATCTGCATAGTGTAGACCAACTAAAGCTTGTCCTTGGAATAGTAGGTTAGTGTCATGTTTGCTGCCATCCAGGATGGCCAAGCACAGCCTGCCTCAGATCATTAGCCAGCTTTTGGGGAGCTCTGTCAGCAAGACCTTTTTGTGCTCCAGCCTTGGAGAAAGAGAACTGAGTGCAGTAAATACGATTTCACCAAACAAGTAGTTTTGAGCTGAGGTAATTTAATATGCATTTATCTTAAAATTTGGGATTAAAAATCTAGTTTAGCTGCATGTCATATTTACATATCTGCTGTCTCACTTAAGCCTGAGCCTTTTTTCTGTTTCCTATCAAGTTACTGTTCTATACTTATTCACATTACAACACTATCTGCCTAAATATTTTCCCCTGATGTTGAACTAGTGTTCCATTTGCTGGCTGTTGTGGATGTCTCGTTCTCTCTTCTCAATCAGTGGACCTGTGAGCCAAATTCAGAAGTGATATGTAAGGTGCTGTAAGATAGATAGCATAATGTTCACTGAATTCCCTCAGTATTTCATATTCTGTTCTTCATAATGTGAAAGGCAATGTAACACAATATAACTCTCACACAAATTAGTTGAAAGGAGTTGGGTAAGCTAAAGCATCTCCTTCCATAAATTATGCCTTCCCCCAGCTGTTTATTATTTGAGTTAACTTTGATTTAAATACAGGAAGCCTGAGAAAGAGAGTAAGGTAGTAGATGCAAGTCTAAGGTAATTCTCTGTGAGTTGTGGGTGTACTGGTGAGTTCATAGATAAACCATGCAAAAGATAGGTTCTGTGTGGGTTAGTTCAGCTCAAAGGCAGTTTATCTATGTTAATTACACATCTGTCTGGCTCTGTGTATTTATGAAGATACTATGCTCCTGAGTCAGCAGAATAAGCCATCTAAGAGCTGTTTTTTGTGGGAAACACAAATAAGATACTCACTGCCTCATGCTGACTCAAAGAAGGGACATTATATTGAAAAACTATTTAACTATCTGGATTGTTTCCATTATTTTCAGTATCTCAGCTTCTGAGAAAAAATAACGGAGTTGACTATAAAACATATTGTTTGTGTTACTCCTCACTTTTAACTTGTTTATCCGTTCTTTCAACTCTGCTTTTTCAACTGAGCCACATATATCTATTTGAGAAACAAAATAACTTTGATGGCAGCTTTATGTATTAGGCAAAATAAAACATCCTCTGTTTATCAGCTATTTTTTTTATTATTATTTTTTAAAGTTGTTTTTTGTGGGGCGGGTTTTCAGAGAGGAAAAAAGGAGTTTATTTTCTGCAGTGGTTGAAGTGAGCCAGTACAAACTCTTAGGACAGGAGAGACTTTTGTACACAGCAACTGGTGACAGAGAGAGTGAGAATAAAGCATGAATCAAGGTGTCAGGAAATTCTGGATAAAATGTGGAATTATATAAGAGTAAATATATGAGGGGGAGGCAGTGGAAACAGATTATAAGCTTCAAGGCTGAAGAAAAAAATAAGGTAGGTAGTTCCTCTGAAATACATTGTTAGTGTCTCTGCAAAAAAAAAAAAAGTTATAGCTCAGAGAAAGGTGTGAGGTACCTCCTGCTTTAAAAGTTACTAGAACAAGCAGTAGGCAAAAGAAACCTAATCTTAAAAAATGAACAGGTCTACAAGGGTGAGCTTCTTCAAGTGGCTCTATCCTGTCTGCTTGTTTCCCTGAGGAATCTGTTGCCTTCATTCTGACAACCCACGTTATGCTGCAGAGTAGCTTCTGGGAAAGGAAGCCTACAATAATGGACTTTCCATATTCATTTTTCACTGAAGGCGAGTATGTTTGCAATAGATACTTTTCACTAAATCCTCTTTGTCACAAGAAGATTGCAAATTGTGTCTTTGCAACTTCTAACCCTGTTGTGGGATTTTTAACAATACGAATTTCAGTGTTGTTGATATGGCCATATTATTAAGGAATACATATCAAAGAAAGATATGGCACCTTAGACCCTACACAAGTTCTCTGTATCTGAGCAGTTTGTACCATATATACACATAGTCATAGAAATTAATAACAGCAATGTTTTGTTGTTTGTCTTGAATATAAAGATATTTGAATGGAAAAGTTACTTGGTGTCTAAATTAGTCTCCATCTTCTGTGCTTCTGTGCTTTTGGACACTCCAGTGGTGTTCAAAAACCATGTCTGTGATACAGACAGCTTGTGCAATACTTGCCTTGCGCAAGCATACTGCAGACATTGCCTAAGTTAGAATTACTGCTGGAGGAGTACTGGTATATGAATTTAACAGGCAGTCTTGCTGTTAGAAAACATTATTTTTTTTATACTTTAAACTTGGATAAAATATTAAAAGGGTGAATATTTCTTATTGAACTTCACTGCAAACATCAAGAATGGTTTTAGTGAAGCTTCAGTTCTAACAGCTTTATTTACATTACAGAAAAATGGTATATAGAAGTAATCTTTTGTCTAGTTTTTAACAAAAAGTTGTCCAGATACTTTGGGTTAGGATTCTTTAATAAATTGATACACTATTTGCTACTTTTAATAATTCCCAGTCTCTTGTCTGAGAGTAGAGATACACAAAGTACTAATCTGGAAGCAACATCAGACTAATGAGAACTGACAGTTTGTGTATATAGCAGATCTGGAATTTTGCAGAGTCAAGATGATCAGAAGAAATTCGGTCTCCTTCACTGACTTGATCATAATGATGTGAAAAGTCTACTATCCACATAAATAAATGCTTGGTTTTAATAGTCCTGTCAATATAATTTTTTCCTTGCATGTATATAATCCTTATAGTTAGTCCGTAACCAAAATTTAAAGCTATCTAATATTCTATGGGATATCCATAGGTATTTGAACTCCTTAATTCTAAAAGTTCTCTTTCTCCTATGAGGCATTCCTTTCATGCACCTCAGTTTGGGGAGTGGAAAAGCCCCATTATATGCTCTGGTTCCTATTCAGTCAATTAGTACACACTGAGGAGTTACCCTTCAGTGACAGACCTACCCGTAATTGAATATATGTCAGATAAGGTGTTGCACTTATACGTCCACTGGGAGCAGAAATGAACATATCAGCACATAGCATAAGGCACACAAAGATTTCTATTCCCTTTAATCTCAGTGAAACAGCTGCCATTTGTTTTTATTGTGCAGATGCTTTAACAATCCAGGGACTGATTTACCTGACTCTTTAAAGAATACTAAGTCATTGTTCCAGCTGAAGATGTATGAGTTCAGGCTATTCCACTGAATGAAGATGATAGTTGACAATTATTTGCCAACCTATATAGTTATCACTAATGTAAGTACCATCTAGGAGCCATTTGAGCAATTACCAAACGTGAGTGCAATTTACGATAGGCTTGGGGTAATGTTAGTGAAGTTTAACACTTTTGAGTTTGAAACATCAATTGGTATATCCCTACCAGTTTTTCATCTCAAGATAACTGATCGGTTTGCAAAATTACAACCCATTTTTCCATTCTAAACTGAGGAATACACAAATACACAGCAGGAAAACAACTTTTTTAAAATGGTAATTTCTTTTTCTGGGTGTAAATTTCATTCAGAATATATCCAATTGAAAAAAAAAATGTTATTAAGAAAGCATATGAAAGAAAGGTAGCATCTAACTGCCACATGTTGTATTCACAGGCCCTCCATCTCTAGCTCACACCTAATCAACTGGACAAGTTGACACTGATTCATTCCACAAGGACTCAGAGCAACCCAAGATTTCCTCATGTCAAGAGAATCACTGTTCGCTGTTTATTTGTTCCTTTGCAGCTTCTTCATACAAAACCTGCAGTGCAAAAGGGTGATGGACAAGGTTAAAAGCTGGTCCTTGGTCATAAGGTGTTGTGCAATCAAAAGTGAAAAAAACTGAAATAGAATCATCTCAGATAATGTATATTATATTGCAAGAAGCCTTCCATATCTTTATGACAGGGCGTTCAGTTACCATCTAAAGACGCAAGTGATTAACAGATCCCTATGTATTGGGTCAATTTTCTTGCATAAAACCAAACCAATGGAAAATGACAATGTGTCTTTAATATTTCCCATATTGAACAGTTAAAAACTTTCATATTCTGAAGGTTTTATTCAATTTCAAGAAAAGACTTGTTAAAATAAATAGAGCATTTTAGTTCACCCTGTGAGAAACTCCTATTAAGGACATATGTTTGAGTCAGAAAATTTCTTAAGCTTCAAAAACAAGCTGTATGGCTAAAGGAGATTCCTCAAAATGCACACTAAAAGCATTTGATTCCTCTTCTGTTTTTACAGATGCAAATTGCATTTGATTTAAACTGGAAAAATAAAGTGGAAAATTCTTACCACTCTAACCATGCAGTACCTCAGTTTGAAATTTATAATCCTTTCTTCTTCTTTATTTTTTTTTTTTTTTTACTCAACAGAGGTAGCATTTACAACAAGGCAGTTAGAATCATAAGAAAATACCCTATAGTCAGTGATGATCATCCCTTGATTGGATTCTGTTTCAGGCTACATTTGTTCACATCACTTGTTTCTTTGTATTTTTGGGAACCACAATTGCAGCCAAACCTCAGACATAAACAAATAATCACAGTCTACTTTTACTGAAAAAGGTTTTCTCTTTATACAGAGGGGAGTCCTGTCCTTTTTAAAGCATAGAGAAAAATGTTTGTCATACACATACAGAAAAGAATACTAATCCTTCATATTTTCTTTCTGCATGAGTGCCACAAAGCCTGTAGGGGGATATTAGATCAAGTGCAGAATGTAATACCCTGCATTTCAACTAACATCCTAGCCCTGTTGATTCTACATCATGCTTGCTCGTAAGGAAACATTCCTAGGCTTAGGTGTCACCTGCCTTTAATGTTACTCAAGGGTGGTCTCTTGATATCTGGCTTATCTGAGACCAATCTTAGAAAGTACAAGCTGCCTTGCCCTATCTAATGTAACTATCCAAACCAAACACTCTATAAATAACCATGAAAATCATCTTAGAGGAACTGCATTTCAATTTTTAGAATGTTTCAAATTGCTCCAGACTAATACTAGTCCAAAATAAAAATAAAGGGGCTAACTGTTTGTAAATGCTGCAAATACTCTTCCTCTAGCTATAGCATAATTTTAATGACTTTGCTTATGGGTAAAATAAAGTGTGGTTTAGGATGTGAACTTTTTAGTTAATTGAGGCATTTTATTTTTCACATATTCTGCAATAACTGTCAAAAGCTGAGACTTCTTTTGCTATGGGATTAATCATCATTAAACACTAAACCGTAAGAACATAAAAGCAACTTGTCAGACATTAACAAGCTGTATGGATTTAGCAGGCAGTACCACAGAATCAGTGTGTAGGCCGTCTTTAATGGCCTTATGTCATTATAAATGTATTCAAATCTCCATGCCCAATCTATGATTGATTCATTTTACAAATGTATTAAATCTGCTAAAGTAGCTTGCTCAAGAGATTGCCAGAAATTAGATAGCTGATAAATGGGTTAAGAATTAACTTGTTCCTTGAATGTGCTCAGAAAATATGAAATTGTCATGCTTATAAATTCCATTAACTTTAGTACATAGCATAGTTAATAATAAAGCACTTCCAGGATTGCTCATTGTGTGAGCCCTTTCCAACACAAAGAAAGAAGGCAGAAAATCTCTTTCATCAGCAGGTTTTCAAACTGTGCCCACATTCGGAGGGTGATTGGATATTTCAATAGCATTTATAACGTAGTCTATCTGAAAACATGTTAAAATTTAGCATTAAGGAAATTGAGTTACTTACTTACAGAGTACCTTTACATTTCCCAGACTGCCAATCATCCTTTCTTTGTCAAACACACACTACAAGTCAGATTTTTAGCCTAGCCAAGGGCTTCATTTACAGCAGACACTGAAATTAAATATGTCACATTATTTCCAGGCCCAGAAAAAAGGTATGTCAACAGCATCTTATTTGATGAAAATACCTTGGACAATGATTCCTTTAAGTAAGGAATCACGTGGTGAAAAATGCAGAACAGTAGATACAGAAGAAAATATTCAGTTTGACCAACAAGTTAATCAGAGGAAGAGTCGTAGAGGTAGGCAGACCATAGGCAGACCACAAACAGCTTGCTCCCAGAGGGATCATGGGCAACCAAGAGAAACAGCCAGTGTGTAAGAGTGAATGCTGACAGCAAACATGGAAAGAAGGCTTCACAGTATGCAGAAGCGAGACATGAACTGAATTACCCTGGAGATTCAAAGGGCATGGACTAAACTGCAATATAGTGAGAAAAATAAAAGTGTATTTAATTGGTTTGTCTCTGAATTTTGTTTACCTATGTATAATACTAATAAAATAATTAGAATCACCAACACATGCTTTGTGTTTAGTATTTAACAATTGCTTATGCAAAGTTAATGCATATAAGCCAAAATTTAGATTCAAGGGGTTCATAAACTCCAGGAAGTGTTGGCAGTCCCAGGTGCCAGTAGCTGGGTCAGGGGGTTGTCAGCTCTCAGGCAGGTGGCCTCCAAGAATGTGCTTCTGTCCCTTACGAAGGGCTGTGGACACAGGGAGCCGGTTTGAAAGCAATCACAGCAGCCTCAAAAGTGTTCACCTAGGGCGGACTTGGCTATGGTTCTCACAGGGTCCTAATATCTCCAGGTGCCTAACACATTGCCCTCTGGGAAGAAAACAAAAGACAAAGGTTTAGCCTTATATTACAATAAGAACACAGAATAGCCACAGAGATTAATACAGTGGGTGCCCTTTGAAATGTCATTAAATCAATTATCCATAAATCAATTCTCATTGAAATAACAGCCTTCTATCCTTCTGTTCATCCTGCTCTGATCAGTAATCCTATTTACTGGTATTATCTGTGACCCCTGGGATAACAAGGCTTCCTTTGCTTGCTTCATTCATCTCTTGATAGCAATGAGTTGCCCTGCACATGTGTACTTTTAAACCCAGGGTTAATAAGACAATCACTTGTTTATTAGAGACAATCACATTTGCTTTTCTCACTTGATGTTTTAATGTGACATGTTTCAAGATATAAATTTTATTTTCTAGAAATAGGTTGAATTTCGGTGTGTTAAAAGGTTCTGATTCACATATATCACACATATTTCCTAGTTTTGGTTCATCAGGGACACAGGGAAGGAGCCAAATGGTATTTATTTTATTCCCCCACATCCAGAATGTTGTCTGGTGAAGACCAGACTCTCTGGGCTAGCAAACAGAAAACTGGATTAAGAGAGAGAAAACACAGGTCAATATTTTATTGGATATAACAGATAATATCCCATGTACAGATGGTTTATGGATGTGAGACATAAACTTTTACACTATAGATCTTAAGTATGTTGTGGACAACAACACATAAACATTTGATATTGACAATGTTTATGTTAAAACAGGTCTCCTGCCCTATGGATCTTAAAACAAAAGGAATTTCCGTCATGATTTTTAATTGTATCTATTGATTTAAAACATATTTTCTAACTGAATTCCTGACTTAATCTGTCAAAATTATAAAACAGCTTCAGAAAAAAATTAATTGTTGAAGTAAACTGTTGTTTTCCTCAGAGGAACCTGAGAAATCATAAGAGAGAATCAACTACCTTAATTGTATGAAAATTAGTCACTCTCCATGTAAGCTAGTTTCTAGTAAAGCATATGACACACAGTAGTAATGCTTAACTTTAGTATAAAGTCTTTCTGCTGAAGTGCTAGCTCAGTTCAACTGGACACTGAATTGGTTACAGAAAAACAGTTCTAACAGCTCCTAATCTTTGTCCTGAAAGGCAGAAAAACATGCAAACTCTTCCTTATCCCATACACCTGGATCACAGATCAGGGCAATCCTTGCACAGAAAAGGTTTTCTTCCTCTCTTGTGTGGAAAAATCCAGAAATCAGTCCTTATGAATAACTAAAAAGCACTATATACATACTTATAAGTAATGAAATATGCATATCTTTATTGATTTAGAAGTTTATGTCATAGAGATTGCATTTCTAACAAGAGTAAAAATGCTATCGTATTTAAATATATATAGGGAAAAGTCTACACTCCTTGACCTTGAATTTTGCAAGTCTGCTTAGCTCTAATGGAAACACTAAGCAAACAAGAAAATAAAATACTTGTTCTAAAAATCATCATGTTCCTCTAACTCATCTAAGAGCAAAATTCATTCTTTTTTTAAATTACAGGAACATTCTCCCACACTTCAATGAAGTATGTATAAAAATGTAGTATTTTCCTGTGTTTTGGTGATTAAAGGTGATTTTAATATAAAATGAATAATGTTACCATTAGTAAATTCCTATCTACTGCTTCCTCCTATTCTTTATCTGAAAAACATCCCAGAAAAACTAAATGGCCTGTCTGAAATGGGAATCTTGAAGCTATTACTCCATCTGAGATAATTTGGAGCTGTCTGTAAAATGAAAAAAACACCGTAGCTGAAATTTCCGAGAATAAAATTAAGAGGCTGTCACGAGCCAATATTGGGGGCTACCGGCTGTCAGGTGCTTTCACAACTTCCCCCCCGATGTGGAGGGGTTTTGAATGAGACCGAGGGTCACACGTGGTGCTGCCTCTCACAGAGGAACGGCCACTGAAGGACCCTATTTTAGAATGGTAGTTAAAATGCACCCCCACCACCACGCTCACACATTGCTACTGAGACCAATGTCTACTACACAAATTAATCTGTTTATTAAGGGTTAACACAAACTGAGGGATGAGGTTCAGGGAAAATGTAAACGGCTGCCAGGGATATATATATATATATATATATATATGTACACAGTAAGAATGTGTCCTTTAGGGAGGTAATGCAAAAGGTCCTTTTTAAGGCGTTCTCTCCGGGAGAGGGTTGAGGACCAAAGGGAGGAGGGAGGAAGCCCGACATCAGTCCTCCCTAAGAGGTCACGCTGTGTGTGCAAGTATGAGAGGAGCGTGTGTGTGCCTATGTGTGTGTGCATGTGTGTGTGTGGTGATGTTATCCTCCGGCTTGTCCTGGGGGCTCCGTTCCCAGCAGCAGCGTTGGTTGGTGGCCCCTTCTCGCCAGGCAGGATGGCAGGGTCGCAGCCCGTGGTGTCAGAGGGGCAGCCTCTTGGCAGCAGGTGCAGCAGCCGGTGGTTTCCCCTCAACCGGCAGCAACACGGGGGGGGGGGGGTCTGGCCCCGACCCCAGGGCTCAGGACCCTGGCATGCTCAGCGCTGAGGCCCAGGCTGGACCCGGGGCAGGCAGGCAGGGTCCCAGCACCAGTATCTGCAGCAGGGAAGTGTCCCATACAGAAAGCGTCCGAACAGGCCTCGGAGGGGGGGACAACCACCTGCTGCACTCGCTGACTTTTATATCCCCCTGACCCACCTGTCCAGGCAGTGTCACCGTCCAGAGCCAATTGGGATCCATGAGCCCCAAGTTAGGGTGTTGACTATGAGGGGTGATGTATGACTTCTCGCCCCTCCTTTCTGTCCCATACCACATCAGTTGTTTTGGTTCCAGTTGTCCTTGAGTAATGTCTATTTTAGTCCGTTAGCCTTCTCTGGCTTAAAAGGCATTTTGTTTAGACTTATGTGGGGTAGAAAAGAACAGTTTCCCACACAGACTCTTCAGAGTTGTTGGCATGTGCATTATATCTGTTCATATAATAGAAAATACCACGAAAATTTAAGTCCAAATCTACAAAATAACCCTATTAGTTTTATCCTTGCATAATTTATCCTTTTCACTGCCTCTTGTTAGCAGGCCAGTTAGGTTTAAGGTTGTACATTTGTAAATGAGCTTGTAGTATCAGAGCTGACTTTCTGAAAAAAGATTTTTCCTAGGGTGTATGAAACAGCCCTTGTATTGTATTTTATTGCCAATTTGTATTTTATTGCAAATCAAATATTCATCACTGACAAAATGGAGGAATATTACTCATAGGCGGAGGCATATTTTTTTTACATGGAAATTTAAGGTGCTTAGTAATTTTGGTGTTCTGGTTTGGTTTGTTGGCTTTTTTGGTAGAGAGGGAAGGGCTCTGATGAGAAGCTGAGAAGCTCCCCCTGCCCCAAAACCCAGCCAAGGAGCCATTACAGGGACAATAGAGGTGCCTCAGCGATTAACATATGAAAGAACTGAGATAAGACCTGAGCAGAGAAGCACTTAAAGGAGAAGAGCGGTGCTGGGGAAGGAGGGCAGTGCTGCTGGTTGGTGAGGAAGAAGGGGAAGAAGGTGCCCCAGCAGAAGTTTCCCTGCAACCCATGGTGAGATGGCAGCTGTCCCCCTGCACTCATGGAGGAACGTGGTGGAATATTCCTTAAAGGCACCAGGAGGGGTGAATTTGGCCAGTGGACTTGGATGTTGTGGCCAGAGGATTTGCTGCCAGTGGACTCTGATTACGAAGCTTTGGAAGACCCCGGAGCCAGGGGAGGTGGCTGTTCCCGAAGCAGCCCGTGACTCTGTGGGAAGCCCAGGCTGGAGCAGCTCCAGACCTCGTGGGAAGGGCTCATGAAGGAGAGGTTCGTGGAGGACTCTTTCCTATTGGAGGTACCCCGTGGGGAAGCAGGGGAGGACTGTAAGGAATCCTTCTTCCTGAGGAGGAAGGAATGGCAAGAACCACCAGCCTGTGAACTGACTCTAAACCCCATCTCCTGTTCCCCTGTGCCGCTGGGGGGAAGGAAAGACAGAAACCGGGAACAAAATTATTTGGGCCCAGGAGGAAGGGAGGGGTGGGGTAACATATGCAAGCCCTACTCTTTGTGTTGTCTGTGTCCTGTGTGTATTTGATCAGTGTGAAATTAAATTATTATTTTTCTGTTTTGCCTGGGACCTTAACTGGTGAAGAACCCTCCTTGTCCTTTGTCTCAACCCATGAGCTTTGTGCTTCTCAACCTAGAGAGTGGGGAGGAGGGGGGAGAGGAGTTGAGTGAGCAGCCATGTGGCTGCTCCTTTGTTGTCGTGTTCGGCCAAACCCAAGACATTTGGCAATGAGGTTTTTTCTTTACATAGCAGTATCATATTCAAATAAGTCACAAAATTCAGTAAATGCAATAGCATAGGTCTCTAAGCCTATTTAACTAAAAGGTTTCATTTACAAAATCTATATGGAAAATGTTTCATAGTAATTCCAGAACAAAAAAATTCAAAACTAAACTGTGTATTCATGATCAGAGCTCAGAGAATATTTTGTTCCATATGGATCATAAGGGATCATATCCCAGTATTTATTAGCACAGCCTAAGAGAAACTTGTATACTACCCAAAACATCCACCCAAAATCAACAGAATTGAAGCCTAAATAATCATATCTTCATTTTATAGCATTTGGTCAGAATTAAATTTTCTCTCACAGCTGAGCAGAACACAAGCTATATTGATAACTCATTATAAACACAGTGAAACACTGATTCTTACATAGGTTCTATGTAAATAAATTGCTATACCGTTACTATGTTTTTTCTGCTGCTTGACAATAAAGACTTCAGCCTGGAAGAGACAGTTTTAAGACACGATTGTCTACAAACATTCATCAATCATTGGAAATCCGAGCATAAAGAACACAGGAATAAATGAGAGTGAAACATCCACAAAAGCCAAGCTCTGACCTTCCTCAGTTTTCACTCAGCCTTCAGTTAGTCAGGCTTTTCCAGAAGAGAGTGGAATTCAGAAATTAATCGTTACCTACAGGTCAATCTGGGGCTCAGTTTCCAGTATCTGCAAGACAGACTTGCACTGTGTTCTTGCTTGCATTGGAGAATGGTTGGTAGGACTTGCAAGTTTATGCACCCTGGGTTTTTTCAGGTTTTCCATGTTAAATAATGTTACTCTCTCTCAGGAAAGTTGCACATTTTAGTCTGAGAGCTATCCTGTTTTCAGCAAATGTGTTGTCCTCATTCATTTATACTGAAAATGGCAAAGGTGTGTAAGTCACCTTCAACTCCACTGCAACCTCAGTTCTATGAAGCAGGAGAGTCAATCTCAGTACTTCCCACTGCTTTTATCACAGACTTGATCCTATAGATCTGCTGCCAGAGCCAGAATAGATGTCTGCTAATAACAGGTGATTCAAGAGCAAAGAAAATAGGTCACTCACCAAGAAAGTGACACAGGATCATTCCTGGCATGTACAGTGACTGTTTGTAAGGAGATTCAACGTGTCAACTGATCTGACTTTTGGAAAAACACAGACAAATTAAACAGGTGGCAATGACCGAACAAATGGTGAATTATTTTCCAAATCAGCGGAGATGGGCATAGGCCTCCAAGAACGCTCCAGTTAGTCTGACCAGGTCAAATGAGAGAGGCTTACATGGTAACTTCTGCTGACTGCTGGCTGTTGACTGCAGACTGATGTTTGCAGACATCACTGCCTTGGAGGTGATACCTTAATACAGATCTTCAGGTCATCTTGTTGATTGTTCTCAGGTGGATTTCTCTGCTGGAACTGTCCCAACCTGCAGCAATAATTTCAGGTGTACTGCCACAAGGATTTGAATCTCAGATTCCGTAATTCTGTGTTCAGAGCTCTGAGCTACAGATTCGTTCTCTTTGGCCTCAACACTATTTAATTACTTGTGCAGCTCTAAAAACAATGCCAACAGAAAAGGCTGAGTGAGAGACTTTCAGAAAAATATCGGACATTTTGGTCATTTATCAATGTATAAAATCAGTGTAAATAAAGAATAACATGGTTTTGAACCAGAATTGACTACAAGCAAAACAAGAGATCTATTTTATAAACCATTTTCATGTGGCTTACTTTTCTGCATACTGATTCTTTCTCTTGTGTCCCTAAAAACACCTAATTTTCATGCTTTTTCTCCTTTATTCTCATCCTACCTAATTAATTTTCTTCATTTAACACCTTATTCTTTTGAATTTCTCTCTTGTGTACCTCATACCTACTGTGCATTGTGTGGCGATGGAGAGGACCTAATTTAAGACAGAAGCCCATATAGACAACCAAGGAACTTGAAATAATAAGGGCAGAACATTCAAGCTCTCTGCAGTTAAACATCTCCCTGACAATGGTGCGTAAGCCATTAATTCCATTAATTAAGATGTTTGTATCCTTGACTCCTTCTGACTTTAGTGAGTGGTGCAGGAAGTCAGCCATGTGCCAGATGAGGTATTGAATTCCTATTTCTTCAGAAGCTCTACTCAATTTCTTCAGTCACCTTTAAGGCATTTGGGAAGCAACCTGCATTTCAAAGGTCAAAGATGGATCAAATCTAACCACTACTACACAGTAGTGTGGCACAATGATGGATGAAAAAAAGTTTTTTATAGCTTCATTGTAGCTTCTTTTTTTTGTAACAAAAGCTACCAGATAACAAAATGTTATGTCAATAATACTTCCCCCCATAAAATTCTTATAGTAGAAATACACCCCATACAAAAATGAGCTAGAAGTCCAAGCTACACTGTACCTTTTTTTTTTTTTTCCCTTCTGTTATTGCTCTTAGCACTCAACAGGTCAGTTACAGATTTCACCTCATTGAACTAGCTGCAAGATTGTTGAAAGCCATAAAGCACCACTTGGCTCCATTTCTGTCAAAACTGCCAAGTCACATTTGCCCAAGTCCTAAAAGAGATTATTCGTAACAAATGTATTGATCTGTTCATGACCATTTTAGCTGAAAGACTGCTCCATAAAAGGAACCTCTACTGTATGCAGATTTATAACCCTACAGTAATAAGACATTTGAAGTGCATGAGACAGCCAATGTTTTTTTTTTTATAAACCCATTATTTGAAGCTACTGTACTTTAATGTGGTATCCAGAATGGAATGAAATGGTTTCATTTTATTTACCTTACTTAAAACTTTCCACTTATCTGTACAACTGGGAGACTGAAATAATGGATCTCCTTACACATCCCACAAAGTTAAGCCACTAGCATAGCCAGCATCTTCCCTTTTTAGCTGAAAAGCATGTGTATCACTTCTGTATATTGCAAAGTCTATTTTCAGCTGAAGTATTTCAGCAAAATCTCATGCCAAGTTCAGTATCTTTATATATTTCTGTACATCTTGCATACCATTTATTGGAACAGTTAGATGTTATTTTTAAAATGTTATGACATGTATTTTGAAATCCATGCATAAGACAAGGTGATCCAGTCAGAAAGCTTCCAATCACTCCACTACATTTTTCCTCAGAAGAGCAGTGACCACCTTGGGCCACCTCCACAAAGAGTATCTCTTTGTTACGTGAGAGGGCACAGTTAAAGCTTCACATACCTCTGCCAGACCTCTTTAGGAGGAAGGGGTGAACAGGAATCCTGCAGTATTAGAAGTTTTGTCTCCAACCCACAGCACTGTCAACAGCACTGGGGTAAGGTCTCTAGAGGTGAGTAGGTCCCAGTGGTTTATGAGGTTAAGCTATGTATAAATGCTTGTGTGATGGACTGATGCTAAAGGGTAAGAATCTGTTCTGGGCCAGCAGAAATAGTGCCTGGAGGTAGAGGGTGGATAGGGGAATATTCTTAGAAGAGTGGATATGGAAGCAATCCTCACAACAGCAACAAATCCCTGTGTGCCCTCATTACCATAGGCATTTTAGAGGTGCAGGGCTTAGCAGTTAAAATCTTTACCCTGAATAACTGAGTTGTAAAATGTAGCCCTGAATAGCTTCTCCTCTATTTGATTTTGGGATGCAAGAGTCAGTCTGCATTAAATCTAATACATACTGAATTTGGGCCAGTGTATTTTAGACCTAAGCACTTTTAGAAATTACAGGCTGCCAACAGAAGACTTTGCATTCAGTTGCAATGAAAGAGCAAATGTTGTCGTTTCAATCCTGTCTAATCTGGTAGCATAACAGATGAAACTCTGCTGCAAACTAGAACTATGATTTAAATAAATAAAAGATCATTAATCATTTCTGATATGGGAAACATCCACAGCTGTTTCACTGAGAAGGAATGAAGGATGAAGGACAGAAGCTAAAAAGGAGGAGTGGAAGATGACATTTAGTGGGCAATTACTACAGTGTCGTCATTCCTTCTGCTTCTTTCTATGTTTCTCATCTTGATATCTCCAGAAATGATTCCTGACAACACAGGGTGGTGTTGAATTTCTTAGACATTACTAGACTCAGATTCTACTTTGCTTGCTATGAAGGATACTAATTTGAAGAGCTATGGTTTAGCATTGCACATTGCAAGCTAAGCAATGTATATTTTGTGGGTTTCTATGACTCTTACGATATTTGCTTGTTGAAATGTTCCATTTGCCTCAAGATTAGTCCTTTATGGCCAACATTTAGCAAACAAAACAAGCGAGGAACTACCCTTGAGTTAAAAGGAAATATTTAATAGATAGATAATAGTTGGTTTTCATGTATTTTGCTTCAATTATTCAACTCAACGTCCATTCTGTGCACATATAATTAAAAAATAGAAAGCCAAGGAAAGAGAGAGAAAAAACTTTAGAAACTGAAAAAGTTACAAACAAGAATGTTCCAAGAGAGCAACCATTGAAAAGAGAATTATACTTTCTTATTAATTGCTCTCTCATTTACTCTTCCTTTTTCTTTTTCATTCTTCTTTAGTTTATTCACTCCTTACTGACTGACCTTCTTAGGCTAACAAGCATGATCAGATCCATCTCCACTCTTGCATATTGGCTTTACTAAAACTGAGTAACAGTACCACATTTAAAAGGACTATTAAAGGATAAATCAGGGCTACACATGCATAAAGCTATCAGGAATTAGGTTTGAGCATCTTGGATTTTATCTGCTTAACCTCCAGTCTGTGAGATTCCTGAAAGACCCAGAGCATGAAGGTTTCTCCAGTGATGCCAGGATTTCCATGTAACACCTTACCATTCTGCAGCTCCTGAGACAGTCCCACAATCAAGTTTGCCAGACAGGCTTGAAATTCCAAATGCAGCACATTTATTGCCTGCCAGAAGGCAAGATTGTCTATTTAATCACAGCTGCAAGGCTTCTTCACTTTCCCCATTTTTCTCTCTTCCATGATATATTGCTTCACTGAGTCTCTTTAAACATCTGATTACCATTTATGAGGATTCTGGTGCTGCAAATAGGTTTTTGCACCACAACAAGTTACCACTGGCATAGTCAGAAAGGGAAACTAAGTTATTGCAGTTGTGTGTTATTATGTCTTAGCTGAAATGACTGCACCTCTTCTCCTCAGGTTTTATGACCTTGTAGGCACAATAGCTAGAAAAATTGATGTGCTTACTTTTGAAAGATGGCAACTTGATTCAAGAAGTTAATACAAAAAGTTTTTTATCTCAACAGGCACATGAGTTAGAATAGTTCCAAGGTGGAACATTACCAGCAACTTCAGTGATTAGTGGGCCACATTCCTGACATAACAACATGAGGGGAGCTCTAATGCTGCAATGAGAGCTTCACAGCTGCCTACATGGTAGTCTGTGACTTGCTGGAATGCTCCCATCTCCACAGCCTCATCATCAACCCAATGACAACTCCTTTTTTTTTCTTGTGAATTTGGACTGAAATGGAAAAAGAGAAAAGTAGACAGAGGTTATTGGCAAGCGTAGTTGGTAAAAATATCAGAGGGTTGGGTTTTTTGTTGAGTTGGTTGGGTTTTTTGCTTTTTTTTTTCTTCTTTGACTTATAAAAATGGCTCAGAAAAGTTCCAGTATTGCCAGCTTGGATGCATTTGCTGAAATGTTTATGAGATTAATGAACTGAGCTTCTGGCCTTTGACATTCATTTTTCAAAACAAAACCAAGTCGTATTTCACAGAAAGTAAGTGCAAAAGTGAAAAGGGCTGTCTTGTAAGGATTTCGCCTGCGGCGTTTTTTGTTCCTTTTCTTCCCCTTTTAGACCAAGTATGTTTGTGTTCTGAAATGGGAAGCCAAGAAGAATAAAAAAAATGACAGTCAGAAGTGGCTTAACAAAAATATTTCTTTTCTGTCTTTGATATAGCATAAATATTTATTAAACCCTATCATCATCTCCTTCTCTACAGAAAAAGGAAGTAAGAACTCACTGCTTTCTGCAGAACGAAACAGTCAAACTGACACATCATGACGACTTCTCAGGCACTGGAGTCCTATCTTTTTGTGAAGATGTTCCTCATCATGATGCTGGATGATAGAGGAATTAGCTGGTCTGAAAACAACACATATATAATTTTTCCATGTTCCCTCAGCCTTTTATGAATGGCTAGCAAATAACCTGGATCTCCACAACTTAGTACCTAAATTGTTAGAAAGAAATTACCTGTGTGGCACCAACAGTAGAATTCCCCTTGAGAAGTGTAGACAGAAGATAAGAGTAAACCTGAATGAGATTTCCCTGTAGATACAGCTGCTTTCCTTACATACCTGGATATTCATGCAAACTGTTTACTTAGATTTAAGGCTATAGAGGCATACAACTCAGTAAATACATTATAGTCATTGCAAGCAACAGGCCACAGGCTTTGTACTAGCTGTGCAAGGCCTCAGGGCTAAGGCTCGTCTCAGCTTTGTAAATCATATGCAATAAAATAATGGAGAATACAGTCAACCTGCCTCAACCTGCCTGTTCTTTATTACTTGGCAATTGTGTGGAGAGCGCTTATCGGAATGGGTTTTGGGAGTGCCAAACCTCAGCCATCACAATAGGCCAGACCATGTTCTTACTGCACTATCAAGAATTTCACTTAAAGTACTTTGCTTTTGAGCAACCTAGATTGATACAATTTAATGTAACAAATTGATGAAGAATGTACTCTAATTTGGGTACAAGAGAGAAGACTGAGTACTGGTTTCATTAGCTTTTCCCAACCTCTGTGATAATATCTGGCTACTACAGTATTCACATAAATCCAGACCTAAAACTTGAGTCCCAAAACACCCTCAAAACGTAAAAAAAACCAACATACTAATTCTAAACTTCATAGAGGAAGGCCTGGTAGCTTTCAAGATTTGCACTCTTAGCAGCAAGAGAGGGGTGCTCAGTAAGGGAAGTCAAGCTGTGAGCCAGGAATGACAACAAAACAAGGCACTGCCCTTACCATTCCCTCCCAAACAAGCAAAGTAGAGCAGACCTGATGATGATGAGCAGGATTGGCCAAAGCCCAGCCAGGCAGGCAGGTACTGGGGATGCAGGTCCCAGGTCAAGCCAGGGAGCCAGTTCAGGAGGGGTGAGTCAGACTGAAGAGACAAAAGACACAGGAGCAGCTGTGACAGAGTTTAGGCAGGAACCAAGGATGTAAATCTCCTTCCAGGCAAGAGGAGGATCCCCTCAATCAACAAAGATCATCCTTCCAAGAACATGATGATGGCAAACATTGCTCACTTTGCTTTCCCAAGCATTTCTCACTTCTTTCATTCCTGACACTCCATTTACAAACTTATAAAAAAGATCATAATTGAAACTGTGTCATTAATTAGCACAACTCAAGGCTTATACAAATGGATATTGTAGTACTGAGTTCAGTCAACACTTTTGACAGCAAAAGGTAATTAAAACATTCATTGGGGGGAAGGAGGAGGGCAGAGAATTTGATAATACTAACAATATATTGACTAGCATCTATTGTCACAGAAACTTCAGCAGTAACAACCTGTTGGCATCTTTCTTGTAAGAACTAATGTTTTTTAATATTCAGCAGAATAGCTAATAGCTACAAAGTATATATCAAAAGGTTGAAAAGTCAGAGTTCGCTTGATTAAACCCCTAAAATATGAATGTTTATCCCAAGCTCATACAAAGCTCCAGACTCAGCAAAATTTGGCTGAAAAATGCATGGTAGAAATCAAGTTCTGGCTGGTTCCCAGACCTGCAGAAATAAAAAAAAAATGATAAATTGGACATGCTAGGTAAGAAAGGGAAATTCTACATTTCAGAACCTGAAAATGTATAGTTTTAGTACTGGTAGAAATATTTATGTAAGGGAGTGATTTAATTTCAATCCATTTAATCAGACGTGGTGTGTTTGAATATGGATTTGCAAATATGAAGCAAGAATGTAAGACTCAGTGTGTGGATACAAAAACTGAAGGAAAAAACCATTAAGAAGTCATCTCAATTATGTACACATTGTTAATTAAATAAGAAAAAATAAATTTTTTTTTTTTTTTTTCAACAAGAAATCTGCTAATTTCAAGGTTTTGGAGAATGTTATTGTTTGTTAAATGTCCCAGCTCCCATGCTTAGGAAAGACAGGAACTTTGGAAAATATCCTTTCAGCTCCTTTGAAATCAGAATTGTATTTGAAGTCCTCAAGTAGCGTTGCAAAAAATAAAATAAATTACTTGATTTTTCACTTATATTTAAGGTCCTTTTAAGTGTACCTAATAAACATTCACTTGATAGTGTAAAATCATCTACATAAAGTCACAAAATCACGTCTCTTCAGCAACATAGGCAGCTGAAATTAAGAATACTTCCTATGAAACTCAAACTTGACACTTCTCACAGTGTCAAGGACAGTTCAACATGCCTCTTCAGCATTCAGGGATAACTAGGCCACCCACCAGATATGCAATCCTGGACAACAACTGCAATTCACAGTTTCATTCATCAGGCTAATCGAACACTGGAAGAAAGTCTCTCTTAACATGAAGTTGTCCTTTACAGAGCACAGATCCAAGTCTGTTGCATGAGGAAATGAAGACTTGTTATATCTGAAAAACCACAGACATCTTGAGTCACTGAAATTTATTATTAAATTCTTAAGAAAGGTAGCAAAAATTTCATTAACTCTGTCTCAGGAATATTTCAGAAGCTGATAATATTTAGCAAAAGTTACTGAGCAATGTAAAAAAGGAAGAAAAAAGGCAAAAAGAGAACACAACAGGGAAAAACAATTCAGGAAACCTTTAGAATACCGCTCTCAGTTGCCTAAAGGAAAACCAAAACAGCAAGTACAAAATATCCATCTTCCATATTATTTTTTAAATTATGTTAAGAAAAATTCATAACTCTCTAATTTAAACCCTGAGGAACAAGACAAAATTTTAAAGATTATGAAATTGTTTGAGGGGATTAAGCCTTTTCTATTTTAACCTGCTCCAGACAGAGTGAAAAATAATCTGAAGTCAGTCAGATTAAAGAGATGTTTCTGGAGAGTAGTTGTCTTTTCTGTGTCTTGTTCATCTGATGGCCAGTACAATGAGCCTTTGATTGACATTCTTGTATGTTCCAGAGAAAAGTAATGTTTGCAGAGAAAATTAAAAAGTCCTATGTCCTCTCAAAATTTCCCAATCAACTCAAACTCATAATTTATAAAAGCAGCAATTAAAAAAAAAAAAATCTGTCTTTTTTTAGTAGAAGTAATAGGCTTGGGGATTTAGGGACAATTTTATTGTCTCAAGATTTTCTTTTCCAATCCTTTTGAATCTGTATGTTTACTGGTGTTTCTAATTTTTCCAGGAAAGCCCTGAATCTTACTTAATTTTATATGACTCTGGATTTTTCTTTTTTGTTTCATTGCCTTCTGAAGCTGCCATTATTCAGTTCTCTTCAGCATTCCTAGTCTTAATGTATGGGTAGGGCTTACGCTTAAAGTTGCAAGTAACATTATGCTGATGTAAAAACATTTTCCCATCCCCTGGCATGAGCCCAAAACTCAGCTGCAAAAAATATACTGCTACAATAGACAATTCAATACACTCTGTATTCCCAAATTTGAGTTATCCTTTCCCCTTTTGTTTTAGCAGCCATAACATTGAGGTGTCATGCCTCACATTACTTTTTATGACTGAAGGGTAAAGCATTTGTCCTGGAAGCCTCGGGTACTTAAATCATCAGACTTTTTCACCCCGCTTTCTACCCTTCAACTTGGCCTCCTGTTTCCATCCAGTTGTCCTGAATTTATGGGCTTTGGGAAGCTCAACCAAATCGGTCCCCAGCCTGCTCTGAAGCCAGCCAAGCTCCAGGAATCACATCTACATATTTAAGGTTTCATACAACAAAGGGGAAAAGCAGGGCAAAGGGGAGCCGACAGGTTAGTAGGGCTTCCCTTTATGATTCTTCAGGGGAAGAAAAATAACACTCCAATGATTTAAACAGCCTGATGTGTGTTGTCAAGGCTTGTAAGTCACCACCGAAGAGTTATATTCAGTATACCCCATAGCAGCTAAAAAATGCATTTTCCATAAAACAATACTGTGTTATTCACCTAATATGCTCCACAAATCAGCTCAGACCCTTTAGTAGGTGACCAATTTAAATAAGGCAAAAATCTGGAGATTGGTTATTACTGTACACTGTACCTTGCAGAACAACTGTATACTAAAGATCTGAGAAAGATCTCCTTTACTTGTACTCCTTTCTTTTCTCTTGTCTCAGAAACCTGATTTCCAAAATATCAAGGTATTTTAGAATGCAGTTAATTTTCATTGTAAGCAAAGTAAATGCTTCTAATTTAAGGATTCTCCACAGTGTTAAACCTGCCATAGAGTTGAAAAATAATATTTATCTCAGAAAGAACTAGGAAAGAAAATAACATTAATATTGTGTTTATTCGAATTTAAAAGCAGTACAATATACAAATATTGTATTAAGCTTTCTTAATGTCATCAGGAAAATAATCTGTTAGCAGAGATAACTTCAGTGTATCTCCATCTATCTGGAGCTGGCACTTCTGCTCTCTCTGATACACAAGATGTGTTAAGGAGACAGGCAATTGATTCTCATCCCTGTTTGAAGGAGAGCTGGTGTAAATAGATTCCTAAATTTGGGATGCAGCATTAGTGCTGCCTAATAAGGTACATCCATTCCAGCCCACTGTATATTGGCAGGGTGTGTCAGTCCCTCACTGCTGCTGTCCACAGGAGCCATCTTCGGTGTCAATGTGACATTTGCTCCATGGACAACCTGCCTGTAACCATCCAGCACCTGCTCTGTTGCAATCCTCCATCAATCAGGTGTTTTTCCCTACCAAAGTCCAATTAAGCTGCTCAGTGTTCACTCTAAAGTCCTACTGAATCTGCTTCTGATTTGGACAGGACTACTCTTCATCTTCAAACAAAATACCATGTCAGCAGACGATATGAGCCAAGGGTTTGGCCTTAAGCATTTCAGGCTTTCTGAAATCAAATCTGAGCTAGCAAGAGATGCAAATTGGTAATAATGCTTTCCATGTAACCAACTATTATTCCTGTCACTTAGCCAAGCAGAGGAGTTGAGGGTCACTACATTTTAATACAGGGTCTCTTAACTTTCAGTGTTATTAAGACCTCAAGGTAATGATTCCAAATGGGGAAGAAAGGTAATGTAGATAATGGAGCCTGCAGGCATGGAAGAGATTTTGTTATTCCTGGGAGACACTATACAGAAATGTCAGACTGAAATAATAATAATAATAAAAAAAGTAGTAGAACCAGTGTCTTTGTGTAAAAGTGAGTAATGGTCCAAATAAATTCATTAATCTAAAATTTATTTTAATAAAAGCCAGGGGGATCGGAGGTGGAGGGATATTCTTACCTGATATTTACTCTAGACAGTATTTCTGTAGATTGAACTGAATAAAAAGCAGTTATATGTTGCTTTTATTTTTGGACCCTAAAACACTATAAAAGTGCTACTCACCTAAAATTAGGTGTGACAAAGTGCAGCAACCTTTTTGGTGGAAAGATGTAACTACCATGCTCCAGAAATCCCGACTACCATGAACCAATTTTCCAGCCTATTTCCCCTCCTTCCCTATGAAAGCTCTTCCTTAGAATTTCAGTTTTGTTTTGATTTGTTTTGTTTCTTAATTATTAGACAAAGGGATTCCAAGAGAAGAGATGTAATTTCATTCTGCTGTCCTTGCCTAGATAAAAACCCTAATTTCCTAGAAGCAGAAGGCAAATGCTATTCTGCCTGCTTTTGTAAGACAAGAAATAGTAGCTTAAATACCCATTATATTCCTCCATTTCAAAATAAAAAGGCTTAATTAATAAGGTAATGTTATTAATATTACTTTTCGTACCAAATCAAAGGTCAGAATTACCATGTTGAGACTCTCTTGAAAGTGTAGGTATCTTTGCGTATCGAGCAGAAGCTAAAATTAAGGACATAATCAAAAGCACGCTTCTCAGCTCAAGAGGCAATTTATTAAAATAAAGAAAATAAGTCTGGTAAGAGTCAGTTAGGCTTAACAGTAGAAATCTGAGGTGACTTGTCATAGTCATAGGCAAAGACCCCACAACACTTCTGGCAATCATTTGGTCTTTGGTCTTTCCTTGTCAGTGTTCCCTCTAACTCTGATTTGCAGGTTGATATTTAGAAAACCTATTAGAAAATAATTTTCTTTTCCTATTTTTTTTCCTTTCCAAAATTCCCTTTAATGTGCAAAAAACTGATATTACATAGATTTTTGTGATTATGATCATCAAGTTGGTTTTAATTTTTATTTCAGAAATGTCTATTTTCCTGTCTTCTGATCTATCCAGGAACAAAATAAAGTTCCAAGAAATCCCCACTTCATCACATTTCAATAAAGGTCAGATTTGTGCTCCCAAATTTTACAGGAGACAATATTAGTCACGCAGGTCCTTGTGACTCATTACTTAATATGTTCATACTTGAGAATTGTACTTGAGCCTGTCCTGAACAACCCCTGGCATATCGCTGCACCATTATTTAAAGACGTGTACTCTGTCTCCAAAGTCCTGTCTTTACATTTCATGTCCAGTTTACTTTTTATTCATATAAAAGCAGGTAATCTGGCAAGTAGGTTACCAGACTGCTTGAAAAGTTTTTTCTGCCCTTTTATTTTTTTTTTTTTTCCTGAATGCTCTGTGCAGGTTTCTGCTTACTTCTCTTTCAGTTTGAGACAGCATATTCATGTGCTTTATTGTTATTTTAGTAGAAACTACATCTTCTTGCTGAAGACATGCCATTAGCCTGGTTTAAAACCTGGGGACTTTTTTACTTCTTTCTGCCAACGTAAATTGTTAAAAATAATCCACCTGATTCAAACCATATTAATTTTCTGCAATGATATTTTGTTGGGCTTTTGTAGAAAAGGAGCTTATCTTTTAAAATAATTATATATTAATTCACGTAACTTCACCAATTCATATATAGTCCTCTCCACTTAATATAGGGCTGAATATCAAAAGTAATGACAATACTGTATGTTTTAGCAGTTTTCTCTCCTCTCAGAACTCTCTCAATGATAAACAATAAACTCAAGCTAATCTCTAAGAAAGTTACCACTCCCTGCTGTCTGCTCAGTACTCATTATCTCTGCAGTAACATAGCTGAAAAAGAGAACACATTACGTGCACACCTCCACGTTTTAGGAACAAGGGATAAGAAAACATGACCCTGTGGAACCTGCTGGCAGAGGGACCAAGAAGAAAGAAATGAGATATTACCTTCGATCGTCATGGTGTGGCTCACTTGAAAACTCTGTAGTGGACCACCAGGAGCATCCAGAGCAACACCAAGCAGCTCGAGAGGTGACAGGCAGAAGGACCACCCCAGGTTTCTCCTGTACTATTTCGTTGGAAATTTGCAGCTCCTCATTTATCCAGACTTGCTGTTTTCTCCTTTAACTTCACTATTTATATATGCCATTTCCAACATCCAAATAAACATTTGGTTACATTATTCCTCCTGGTATATTTCTCAAGATTCTCTTCTTCACACTCCCTCCTTTGTTCTGGCAGTTGCATAACCTTTCTCCGTTTGGTATTATTATTTTATTTTTCAGCTATAGAGTCACTCTGTATCAATTGACATTTCAGCAAAAGGGACATATATTTCTAAAGTATGGCAAGAATTCAAGTTAGTATAGTGTCACGGTTTGACTCAGGATCGGCAATTAAACTAATGAAAACCATGCTCTCGATCCCCTCCCCCTCCCAGCCAGGTAGGGAAAGAAGAGAGAGAATAAGGAGAGAGTCTTCTGGATTGAAAACTAAACTAGACAGCTCTAATTAAATACTAATGATAAAAGAATATATGTACAAATATATATAAATATGTGCAGGAATGTGCAAAACCCTATTGCCTCCCCCCACCCCCAGTAACTCCCCCAGCATCTCCTGAGCTGTGAGCAGTTCTGAAATGTCCCAGAACTGCTGGAGAGAGCAGCAGAGCAGACAGGAGCTGAGGGGAGAGTTGTGAGGGTCAGGAATGCATGGGCCTAGGGATCAAAGGAGATGGAGAGACAGAGTCCTGCCTGGATATCAGCCATTGACAGAAGAGAAGGGAAGAGGGGGCTAGAATTCTGTTATCCCTGACTTTATACTGAGTCCTGTATAAATATATGGATGGAATACTTTGGTTTGCCAATTTTGCTGTCTCTAGTCTGCTCCTCCCTATGGGAGTGTTGCAGATAAGTCTTCTGCTTTGGAAGTGTCCAAAGTAGCAGATTCAACAAGCAGAGCAAGATGTCCTCGGTCTCTCAGCAGTAACTATAAACATTCCAGTGTTATCAGTTCACTAGCTAGAAAACTTGCTATGCTGCTTAAGAGTTTACTGAAGAAAAAAAAAAAAAAAAATCAGTATAAAGAAAATTAGCTTTACCCTGGCTCAAACCAGGACAGACAGAAAGAACTTCTGTGGTTTGTGTCCCATGAGCGGAAGAGATTGAAAGCATCACTGCCTCAAACCATGGAGCATTTTCTGAAGAACTCCTATCTTTGTAGGAACAAACTAGTATGTAGATTATATACACTAAAGCTAAAGCTATAGAACGGGTTTTAACCTGATCAGTCTGGAAACAGAAATAGAGTGAAAAGTTTTTTTAGGGATGTGAAAGAAGTATTGACACATTATACATCTTTGTAGCCCTCCATGTCCCCACCATTTTAGGCAAGACAGAACATCTCTTTTCAGTTGTGAAAAGAGTGCAAGCCCCTGAGTCTGCCTGCCTGTCTCTCCAGGACTTATCACATAACTGATGGAATTAAAAAAGAAGAAAACTCAAAGTACTAGTTAGTATTTTTAGAGTTTGTTTACTTGGGAAAGCTGCATCTAACCACAAAGAAGTTTACTTCAACTGGAAACACCAAAAAAAATTATCTGAGGAATCTGCTGTTTGTATGAAAATATGCTTTCTATCACAAGGATGTGATTGTGCCAGAAACTTGTTATGATTACACAACGTTTTGTAGCATTTCAAGTAAGAATATGGACCTTTTAAAAAATTACCATAAATACATCTGTGGTCTGTGTTTATTTTCTCAAATATGCAAAGTAGAGCTAAAAAATATCTTCCTTTATATCAATCAAAACAAGTAAAGTATAAACAAATACAGAAGTTTTCCAGATAATAAGCACCATAAATCTACAGTTTTCTTTAAGATTTTCTGTTTACTTGTAGAAACCTTACTGAAGTAAATGGTAGGAACCATGGTGTCTTTTTCATAAAAACACAGACACTGCAAAAAGCCATATTGCCCAGGAGGCTCTAAGGGTCAAAGTCAGGGATCACTTATACCCATGAAGTTGCATCAAATTCAGACATTATATAATGTGAATAAAACATGCATTTTAAAATTTTTTAAATGCCTGAGGTAGTCTCTTAAGGAAAAGTGCATCCATTTTCCTGGCTGGATGTACTGATACAGACAGGGGTTTTTTGTAAACAGATCCACTTCAACAGTTATGGAAATTTAACCTGCAAGGGTCCCAGCTAGCATCAATCCAGCTGTTTGACAAAGAAAAAACATGATAAAAAGTCAGCATTCCCTGATCCATGTTCTTTTGAGACAGAGATCCCAAGTCTCCCACATACAAGATACATAATTTGGTGCACTGTTGCTATTATTCTACAGGAAGAATAAAAGACCAAGAAGTATAGTTTTATGACTGAAACGGAATCAGGATTTCTGGAGCTGATGCACATTTAAGTATAATTTTATTGGAGAAGATAAAAAGGGAGCTACATTGCAAGGAAAAATCCTTTGAAGACCGTAGCATAAGGAAAGGATTTATCAAATTTTTCTCTCCCTTTCTGTCCCTGGGACAGACTTTTAGTGTTAGGTTCTTAGTTTTAAATAAAAAGTAAAATTGTGAAAAAATGGGCTATGAACAATAGCTTACACAGTCAGCTGTAGTTTGCATATGCTGCTGCTACTCTACTTTCAGAAATTCTGTAAACTGAAGCAAGCAGAAGTTAAATGCATATAAGAAGTGTCAGCGTCAATGCATTTTTTAATTAGCATCATTAAAATGTTGGAAATTTTTTAACTAGGTTTTCTTTTTTTTTTCAACTTAATTAAAGACTAGCAATGACTGCTACTCTATCTCCTTTATTACTTTTCTAATAAAACATATTGCAGCAATAAGAGTATATGTTTATGACCTCCATCAACTTCTGTATTTTGTACTGGCAGTACTTATTACATCATAGACTTGTTACACAAAAACATGAGGCAGTAATCACACTTAGCTGCCTATTCTTAAGGCAAAGATTAACATTGATAAGAGTAGAAACACCCATGAATATTGCTCACACTTACTAAAAACATTGACTTAGATTGTTGCAAATTCTGATAAAATATAATTTCTTAAAATTAGCTGGCATTTTTAAGGTTTGCATAACACAGGGAAGTGCTAGAACCACATTTTTATTGAATGAAAACTCAGAGTTTTGGACAAAATATGACACAGGTGAATTCCATTATTCCACTGAGTGCAAAGGAAGAAATAAAATAGTTCCAGTAATATTAAAAATAAATAAATAATAATAATAATAATAAAAAATCCACAATGCACAATCATGTTGTCTTTGGAACTGAAACACTTTATAATGAGTCACTTTTACAAAGGCGGAAATCAGTTCACGTTTGAGGAAAGACACCATCATTACATGAAGTTGGAGGGCATCTCGTCTTCCACGTAGTATTGGACCAAGTTACATACAAGAAAATAAGCAAAGAAGTCTGTTGGAAAAGTACAAATGAAGGTGCTATTTCAGCCAAAGGCTGGAGAGCTGTACACAGGGGCAATTTATATTCACCTCTAGACTGAGCTGTAGTTAGTTCAGATAAGTACCTGTACATAGGTAGGATCTGAACATATCTGCTCATCAATCAGAAAACTCAGAAGGGTTTTAAAGCTGCTGTGCTCATTTTTTGTAATAGATGCTCAAAAAGAGACAAATGTTTCAAGTTTTTCTAGGCATTACCTCTGTCCTAGAAGATGTCTCTGAGTTCGTATATGACTCATATGGAAAGTATATTGCTATTACCAGAATACTTCCACTTACATTTTGTTCTGACTCAAAGGATTTGAACAGAAGACATCACATATGTTGAGAAATACTCTTTATCAAGTAACAAACCAGAGGAAAAAAAAAAAATAGAAGAAAGAACATCACAGTTCTTCAGAGATGTAATTTAAATTAAAGTGGGTTTCATTTATTATATTTCATTTTGCATTTTGAATTAATTTGCAAGGAGGAACATGGGAGAAGGTATTACTCTATAATTAATTTGGTTTAGGAGAATATTAAAAAGAAGCATTATTGTATAAGAATAAAAGCTGAAAATGAGTTTATAAAAAATTAAAACAAATCTTTGTTTTGTAACAGAAAGTTGAATAAACTCCATGAATATGTATTCTGTAAAGAAATGTTATCATTAATTTTACAATAAAGCACACAAATTAAATGCTGAGAAATACCCAGAAGTCTGTGAATAAACAAAGGGATTTTCAAAGGACTGAAATAATGCATACTTTGGAGAACACTTCTATGTTTAAATGAAAGCTCACGACTTTTTTTAAAATTCCCCTTTTAACCACATCACTGTACCAGAACAGCCTCCAAAGTTCAAGGGGATTAAGTAATAGCTCATATACTGTTTTACAGAGATCTTGCTGAAGCTAAGTTACAAAGGCATCATTTTGTGTGGGGATGTGCTTAGAATGTGTACAGGGAAGAAATTAAGATGAGATGATGGGGGAGAGCAGGGCATCATCTTGGTGTAGTGCTATCTGCGTACCTCAGTTTATCCACTGTAAAATATTTTGTCTGAGTGTATAAACTAAAGCAAGGTAGAATGTGTTAGAGAGGGCAAGTAGGACACCAATAGCAAAATGAGAGTATCAAGTTCCTGTTCCTCAACCATCTGACCTATATGGACAACGACTGCAGACTAATTTTGCCAGAGCCAGAAAAACGATAGAACAAAATGAGTCATTTGAGTGCCCCACTATGAGGAAAAATAATGGGGAAGAAGACCGGCTTATCAGAAAAAAGAGACAAGCAGAATTTCCTTAGGATACTTTTGAGACAGCTGTGCTCATTTAAACTCTGAGCAGGAGACAAACTGCAAACAATTGATCTAGTCGTTCAAACCCTTTTTCTCTGACTTCTATATGCAGTTGCTGGGTGAATAGAAAACAGGGCTGTTTGTTCCAAACTTAATCACAGGTTCTTGAAAGGTGGGACCTGACAAGCCTTAATTTCAGCTTTGCCTTCATTGTTGTTATGGAGGTAGGAGGTAAGGAGTCTCATTTTGTGTCTGGTCTAAGCTAAAGGAGGTTCCCCTGACAGATGGATGCTTCTGAAAGGCATACATTCAACCAGCCACAAGCTGGGGCTGTGGAGAAGGGGAATAAAGGCTTCTCCTGGATCTCTAACAAGAGAGTAGATGCTGCAAGTCTGTGATCTTTGTGGGACTACCTAGTGAATGGAAACCAGTAGACCTTTGGTATGGAGAAAGTTAAGCAACAGCCTATCACTGGGAAGAACATCTGTAGTGAAACAGAGGAGAAAAAAATCACATTCTATGATTATTGAAGTTTCACTCTCCTCTCAGGAAAACACACATTTCTTTAGGGAAGTATTCTCAATATATATTTTGCCATTTAGAATTTTTGTCAAAAGAGGTATCTATCGTAGGACTATTTAGACTGCAAAAAAGTTTATTTATCATTATGTGATTTTGATAAATTAAAAAAAGATGTCTGATCTTTGTGATCTTCTAGGTTTCTTTTGCACATATGGAGCAGCTAGTTTATGTTCTACTGCAAACTCTTAACCATATTTTGTCTTGATGTAAAACGTAAAAGCTCGATGGCACTGTGAACAGATATATTTACTATGATTTTTTTAAAAAGAAGATGCATTTACATGATTGCAAAAAATAAAATTCTAGCAGATATAAGATGAAATCAACAGGAAGGAAAAGCTTAGGTATATATCAGCACAAAACATCGTGCTATTGCCCTTTCTGTGAACTAGTGCCTGGTGTCATTAGATGGTCTGTTTAGATGGACCTGGCAGTAACAGTTTCCCACTGTATTTGAGTCCAAGGGAGTGAAGATAAACTTGTTGCATAAAATGAAGTAAGTGTTTGGCAGCTGATGAATGAGATTTTGCTATATTCATGTAGTAGATTCTTTCTTTCTAAAGCTGCTGATGTTTCAGTCCTGTAATCGATTGAGCAAAGTCATCAGTAGTAGATGTGGAGTAGATTTTCTTACATAAACCAAAAAAACTGTGGAACATGGGGAGAGTGGAAGGGGAGAAAGGCTAAGATGAACATTTTCAAGGTGTTGACAAAACAAAGAACACTGGACATTTTTATTATTATTTATTTATCCAATTCCTTGGATTATTTTAAGGATACTTAAACCTCTTGTCTGATTCTTTTCTAACTTGCACACCAAAGTCTGAAAAACATTAGATGTCAATTAATATTAAAATACTTTTGGTTTTGAGTGTTGCTTGCATTTTTCTATACTTCCAAAATTAAGTCTTTTAATATAAAATAAAAATTAAATTATTTGTACTTTAGAAAAGCTATTCTATTGTTTCTGCTGTTTTAAAACAAGCATACAAACATGGATGCAGAATCAATTCCTGATTTTAGTCTCCAGTTACAGCATTTCCCACCAAGTGAACTCAGTGCTATATAAAAATTGTTCCATTCTAAATGCAAGAGTTATTTTTATTGTCTTTCATGCTTCATTTCCCCTCTCTGTGGCATGCCAGTGTTCACAATTGTCACTTCCAGCCTTTGACTTGCACTTTGTAATGATAAGAGGGGACTATGCTACAGCAGAAACCTGCATAGGGCAGAAATGTAAATTAGAATGGCAGGTTTGCCACCTTCTGAAGAGGTGTGATGTGCAGTCTTCTTTTTCTGCACTATAGAGGGGTATAGTTAGCTTTTGTAGCATTTCCACTGCTTTTTTTTTATGCATTAATTTTGAGCAATCATCCAGAATTTTGTGGCTTACTCTGTGTACAGATCACACACACATGCAAGAAGGTGTCAGCGTCTTCTTTTACCCTGGAGAGATAATCCAGGACAATCAAGCTACAATCTTTGCCCATACAATTTTTGGTAGATTAAAAGCTATTCTTCTCCTTTCTCATTAATCTTTTCAACACACTGACCATCATAACGGCTGTAACCAGTACCAGAACAAAATACAAGTTTTTAATTTTACTGAGCCAGTAACAGAGAGCACCAAATGCCCAAATCCACTGTGCTGTTAGCAAACCCAAATGTGAGCAATGTGTAAACATACAGCAGGATGTATGCTATCCTTGTAAGCCCTAAAGCACATATAAGGTTAATTGTTTTTCAGTTCAAAAATACCACTTTTCTAGATGCAGCATTACGTGTTTTGAAGAGAAACGAGAAGAAGGAAACAATAGGTTGTGCAGAACAAAACAATTGAATTAGGAAATAGGCCTCAGAAGAGTGGGATATGTGCCATACTGCAAAGCTCATTTACCAACAGAGTATTTGAAAAATTACAGTGATCATGTCTTTAGTACATAAGAGTCTTAAAAGGAACAGTAACATGTAAGACATCCTGAGGCAAGGGGGAGAGGAGAAATCCTTTCCTCTTCTTCTTGGGGTGCATGACTTAGCCCAACCAAATACTTTAAGTGCCAATTCCTGTGATGCCCTGCCAAGCTCTATGGAGTGTCTTTCCTCTGTGGCTGTCTGCCTGCCTGCCTCAGTGTTTGTAAAATGAGTTATTCCAACAAATGCCAAACTGATTTTTCAACTTGTGGCAGAACAATGGGGTATTAACAACTCTATTACTTCCTGTGTATGTTATCAGTCTGAATAGCATTCTCTGTGCCCTCTCTTAGCCTTTATACAAGCAGTGAGAAGCAAGGCCTTAGGAAAACCGTCATCAGTTTTCTTTAGCTGTAGTTTTTAGGCTATTACTTTCCATTTTGATCTTAAGCCAGCTTACAGAGAAAATAATACAACTGTTTCTCCATCATTAGTAATATTATGATTTTTTAAAGTTTCTCAGCACTGTCCAGGTATGTCTGGACTTATAAGTAACAAGAATACAATTAATACAGTCAAAATCTTGGAGTTGTACCTTGGTAATGCACATGAAATTTGAGAGGAAAGCCGAAGCACAGGCTGTAAGAGCAAAGGGTTTGCAGAACGCAGTAGGAAGTAATGTAAATTTAATGCAAATAAAACAGCTCCCATTTACCCACAGGCATCAAAGCCAGAAGAGATGGAGTTTTGCCTGGTGATTAAGGCAGCTCCCAACCACTCTTCCAGCTGCTATCTGTTCCTAACAAGTTATTTAATGAAATGCTAGGAACACAGCCTAGCCTGAGGAGAACTGAAATGTTCTGGTATCAACTAAATTTTACAGGAAATCTAAAGACAGAGAGTAGAAAGAAGAAAGAGTTCAGAGGATTCTGCAAGAAGTAATTCTGGCTTACTTTTTCATTTCATTTTAGCAGTAGATGTAGGACCTGTAGAAACATTGTTAAAATTTCCATTGTTTTTCATGTAAATATATACACTTACATACACATGTATACATGAATACATACAGAAATATGTATTCCTGTTATGCGTTTGCTCACATGTGGTGTCAGACACCAAACTTAAGGTACCTAAGTGTCTTTGGCAGACCAAATATAGCAAAAAGTCAATGGGTATATAAATTTGTTAGAAGCAGTCGAAACAATTTGCATAAGACCATAATAGGAAGTTTCTTTTTTTTCAAACAAAACACAGGTATGATTCTATATATAAATAATATCCTTTTTACTTGAAGGCCATGTATAAATTATTTAATTTTTTTATTATTGTCTAGTTCTTTTAAATAGTTCATACCTACATGCACAGCCATATGAATATAAGCTTTTGCTGGTATATTTCAAAGTATTTGTAAAAGGCCTCATATGAATGAGGAAGCTTCAGAAACATCAAGTGTCTTGTTTAAAGACACAGCTTTCCAGTTGCAGGTCCAACCCTCCACAAACCCAAAAAACTGTTTCTAATATCATCATCCCAGATATAACTCTCTATATCACCAAGGTGTACTTCAACATGAGTTTGAATTTGCAAGAGGGTCAGAGGATCCATTAATTTTGAGAGCTAGTTTGCTGCCATTTACCTGTTATGAGAGTGGATACATAAGAGCTTTGTTTAGCTGGTGACTTGCAGGAAGGAAAAAAAGGATCTCTGTTCTGTACAGGTTCTGTACACCAATATCAAACACAAAAGGAAATTCCCCAATATGTATTTAGTGTGAAAAGAAGCACAGAAGAGCTGCTTCACTGGTGTCTGGTACTTCAGGTTGTCAGGATTTCAAGGGTTCTATTGACTGGCAACAGCAGAGAAGCATCAGACCTTTCTACGTTTTCAGTTTAGCTATCCTCATTCTTCGTCTTGATTGATCAGGAATAACAATTTAACAGACTGCAGTGTTTCATCCCCATCATCTTCTGATACAGATCCATTCTAATGGTTCTCCTGTTCTTGAAAAACTCTGGGTTTTTCTAAACTTTGGTTCAGGATTCCAATCAATGACATGTAGGTGCGGTAAGTTCAGTGCATCCTGGATGCATAACTGTGGGTAGCCTGTAGCCCCCCAGGACCGGTTTGCAACATCAACCTTAGTAAGACACAGGTGTAACATTCAGAAGTGGATAATTCCAAGCTTTCTAGATACTACCCAGCTTGGTGAAAGCAGTAAAGATGCCAAGAAATCATGGATAAACATATGAAGTCTTAGAACATCATTCACACATGACTTAGAGATGGACAAAAAGGCCTTTTACAGGAATATGCAAGACCTGTATGTTCTACAAAGAGTGGAAAATTCTACATAATTGTTAAAATTTAAACAAAATATTAGTCCATCCTTTCTATTTTAGTACCAACTTATGATAAACATATACATGGATTAAAAAAAACATGACTGGTTATTTTATTGTCTCTATAGCTAAAGGAGAATATATTCTGCTTATGTAAACCTTAAAAAAACCCAAACAGATAATATAACAAAATTCTTGTCTGAACACACTAGGAGATGAGAACCGTATTTATTGAATCCCAAGTGTGGCACTGAAATAGAAATATGTAACTATTGTGTAACTGCTCCAGCATCCTCAGATCTCCAATCAGATATTCTACTAAGTACTAATCCTGCCAAAGACACCCATTAACATTTGTGTATACCCAAATACTTTATCTGCTGCGTGGCTAGCAGGTCTACCTTCTTATCACTACAGCACATCTTGCCATCTAAAGGTAGGACAGTGATTTCAGGAAAACAAAAGGCAGGAGGTCATATTCATCATGCTTCAAATTTCTTCCTGTGAACAGCAAGTAAAATTTTCAAGTAATCACCATAAATTTTAGGCTGAGACACTGATCATCTTGGCAGCTGCTTTAAGCTTGATTTGCTCTGGCAAACTAAAGCAAACTGAAGATGAGCAATAAATTGGTATCTCTATGTAGATTCTATCCTGTGTTTTAATTTAAAAATACCCCAAGCCACAATGTTGTAATAATGCCAAATTTGCAAGCAGTGGTCACGGTGGGGAACATAATCTGTATCAGGGTTAAAAATATTCTACTCAGTTTATCTGGTCAGAGTTGAGCTATGCTGGATGTCAAAAAGAGCAGACATAAAGACATGGTGTTTACCCTCAAAAATTCCCACAGTGTCAGGGCATTGTAATTCTTACATAGTGCAAATCTAACCATTGAACTACCGCTCCTCAGCTTCCAAGACAATTTAAGTTACTCTGTTGAAGCATTTCAGCTTGCAAAAGCTAAGACTGAACAAAATGCTCTCCAGAGAAACAATGTCCACAAAGGTATGCTACCAAATCACAGATGGTTCATTATATATACATTTTTCTCATCTTAAAAACATTTACGCTGAGCTTATGGTGATTTCTGCAACCTGATCCAGTTCTCTGGAAGTTTCTACTCCAAAGCTTATTTTCCAGTTCATTGTGAGCTTTACTTGCATAACTTTTCTGACCCAAATATATATTTTCTTTCAATAACCATTATTCACAAGTTTGTAGACTAAAATTAATTTTCTTTTACCTTTCACCTGCTTTGAATAATGTGTTCCTTCACATCATAGTAAGATTCAAGGTATCTCTTCCTCCTTCATTTATCATATGTACTGGTTGGTTGAATTAATTTCTAATTAGGCTGCAGGCTATTTTGGGCAATGGTAGTTTCCAGGAGGGTTTTTGCAGAGCAGTGACTACAAATGGAACTGCTAGAATCGGGCATTAGCAGAGCACAATAACAGATGTTATTAACAAAACCAGCAGCTTTAGGTTCAAAGATCAGGCAAGGTGATGTCTAAAAACAAATGAGACAATTTCATTCAGCTGCCTAACATATAGCCATTGCTTCACAAAATTAATTCAATGTTTGCAGCTTCTGCTGAGAATACTTGATTGATGGGAGTCCTGGCTGGTGCCACTTGTCAGACCTGTCAGAGCATAACCTTGATGTGTACATTTCAACACTGCCTGCTTCTCTTTGTCACTTTCACTATGTGCTGAGTTCTAGTTTGTTGTTTACAAATTGATGGTCATTTTGGCATTACAGGTTTTCTCCTTTTAGTATTGTTGATGCTGCTGCTCTACCCCATTCTTTATACATGTGCAAGAAAGGTGCAAAGTAGAAGCTAAGAAACCACATAAAGAAACTTCAAATGAATCTGACGTACTTGCAGAATGGTGACTTGAATTAAGCTAGGCTGTGCTTCTTTTCTGCATACTGATTTTATTTCTTTTTTGACTAAGTAATTTTCTAAAATTAAATAAATTGTTATAAATTCAACACACAATACAAGGTCATTTAAATTTTTAAAGCCTAGAATGGCAGCATATTGTCATTTCAAGCCTAATTTATAGTGAACATAAATGAAGTGCTGTGTTAAGTTTTTAATAGCATCATGCAATGTGTATGAAATTGCTATCTATAATAGCAAGAACATGAGAACTCATGGCAAATGAACATATTTATTAATCAGCAATTAAAAAAAGATATATTTAAGAAATTTGAATTATATAATGGACAAGGTGAGACTTTAAACAGGTGGGAATATCCAAAGGAAATGCCATTGAAATTAAAATATAAATTCTGTAACATACCAGTAGTTTGGAGAACTGAAAATATGCCTTGAAGGTAGAATACTTGATTCATGTAGTTCTTAGAAACTGTAGATATCTTTAAATATTTTCATAATAATATAAACATTTTGTATCATTTATAGGAAAATCTCCTAGGAGACTGACAAAGAAATGCAGTTTCACGGAAGAAAAGTCATAGTTGAGGATGTCATAAAATATGTTCTTT
Organism: Apus apus; assembly: GCF_020740795.1. Lineage (NCBI taxonomy): Eukaryota > Metazoa > Chordata > Aves > Apodiformes > Apodidae > Apus > Apus apus. The sequence goes on from NC_067282.1 coordinate 163,291,722, forward strand.
TTTACAATCTACACATGTAGTCCAGTTTATAAAGCAGTGAAACTTCATATCTTCTGGGAAGCTCAGAAAGATAATAACTTGGCAGACACCTGGAGAGTGTTCAAATGCCTGAAAGTAATGATTTTGTGCCATTTTTGACCCTCGAATAGTTGCATGGGCCTAGCTTATATGAGATATAACCCACAAGAGACATAGATCTTTTGAAGAAACAGCTGAACATCAGGCATGAGGCCCTCGCATACCTAAAATGGCACTAGATGACTAAGTTTAAGCATCTGTACTCTGTGTTCATGCCTGCTTAGCTCTCTTGCTTGAGCACCTGATAGACATTTTGGTAAGTCATAGCCCTCCATTCTTTCTTCCCTTTTCAAGGAACTTGCTCTTCAAACAAGTTGAAACAATAGTCACTTCTACCTTCAGAAAAAGGGCAGGATGATGGATCTACGAAGCTACAGACCAGTCAGCCTCACGTCAGTCCCTGGGAAGGTGATGGAACAAGAAATCCCGGAAAGCATTTCTAGGTGAACAAGGAGAGAAGACAAGAAGGTGAATAAAAAGTAAGTCATGCTTAACAAATCTGCTAACTTTCTAGGAAGAAAGGACTGGTTTAGCAGATTAGAAGAGAGCAGTGGATGTTGTCTAGCTTCACTGCAGTAAGGATTTCATAATATCTCCCACAAGATTCTCAAAGAGAAGCTGTTCCTCTATGGACTGGATGAGGGGACAGTGAGGTGGATTGGAACCATCTAGAAGGCCGAGTCCAGGTGGTGATGATCAGTGGCACAAGCTCTAGCTTCAAGATAATAGCTAGAGGTGTAACCCAGGGACTGGGTCCAATCCTGTGTAATATCATAATTTATTATCTGGATGATGGGGTAGAGCATGCACTCAGCAAGTATGCTGATGTTACCAAACTGGGAGCAGTGACTGATCTCCCAGAGGATTCTGCTACCACCCAGAAGGACCTCAACAGACTGGAGAAACTGGCTGACAGGAAACCTCATGAAGTTCAATAAGGGTAGGTGCAAAGTCCTGCACCTAGAAGGGACAGTCCAACAAATATACAAATATACAAATATATGAAATTGGGAATCTTTAGCATCAAAGTCCCTCTCAGCATAGAAGACTGAGTGCAACCACAAATTACAGATGCCAAACTCTGTGTAACTCCTGAAGGTGTTTTCATACACTTGGAGAAACTTACATATTGCTACAGATATGCAGCCACCTATGAATCAGACACAGCTACACAGTAGTGCATATATCAAATAATCATTTGTGTAACCATACAAAACACTCACCTGCATCTGGAAAATTTGATTCTTCAGATGCAACAGATGGCACCTAGAGGTGCTTCAGATTTCTTTATGTTTGGGGCTTCTCCACAGATTAATAAGAGTTCCATAGGTAGCTCCATAAATATTGCTTCAATTACTATGGGAAATGTTCCAACATATTGTAGGAGTGATCTCTAACATGCATTTTATGCTAGTGGTTTTGAGGACATTACATTATAGCATTTTATCTTCTGTTTTTCTTTTTGTGATGCAGTTCATTAAACACATTTCTTCCTAGATCCTGTTGTGTTCATTCTGATTCACGAAAGTCCTCTGAGACCAAGAAAAACCTCCAGGGTATATACACTCAAAACAATTCTGAAACTGTGGAGAACTTTCATTTTTCTTTGCATATCAACATACTCAGCTCAATTTGTTGAAGTAATATTCAAATTAAACAAAGAAAAAGCAAAGAACTGTGTAAGAATTATTCCTCCTACACTGCTCAAAAGACTTTCTCTTTCAAACAAGTAAATTATCCTGTTGTTTGCACTGTTGTGTATACAGCACAAGGTTACTTTAAATTGAAAAGGTATTGAAGAAAATATTATAAACTATTTTGAAATTTTGTTCAAATGATTTTTGATATTGTAGAAACAATCAAGAAAATATGGTAAAAAGTTGGCCAAATAATGAAATTTTGCAGAAAAAATATGAGCATTTCAAACTTCTCCATCAAGAATTTCTAAGAAGTCCATGTGACATACCTGAAATTTGTTACTACTCCTCTTGGACTATCTATAAGGCACTTTACTATCCATATACCATATAGTAACACACCAGGAAGTTTCTCAGTCATTCACTAAGATATGTTTAGCGATGTTTGAAAGTTCTGTCAAAGTATTTAGTCTGATATTGGTGACATTACAGCTGCTTTCTTTAGGCAACCAATGTTCATGTACACTTTCTGTCACACCCATTAAGATATCTTCAGATAAGGTTTGCTACAGAACAATAAAGATTAACACAGCATACCTGCCACAGAGATCCTAACCCAACCTTCTTCAAAAAGGTCATTATATTCTATTTTCACATTACAAGAAAGCAGTGCTTTTTGATATTTGTATTTATCAATAATAGGTGAAAAACCTTAAGAAAAAGTCAATGTATATGCTGCACTACCTGAGGAGAAAGTATAAAGGCACTAGCATGTGGGATTTGACTGTTACTGAAACATACAGCTGCCAGTGGAGATGAATAATGTCTATTAATTAAAAATTACCCTTTTGCTTGAAAACTAAAAAGTCTGATCTTGATAAATTTTTTACAAATCTTTCCTTTTTGTGTCCAAAGGCTTGGACTGCTTCACCAGCTGTCTCTCTGGGCAGTGGATTCAATATATATGGTCATTACCCTTGCTGTAGTTAATCAGCTAATTTGTGCTGCTTCATGATGCAGAGCTGCAGCTTGAATCAGTTAGGGTTAAAAGGAATGTTAAAGGTTTCTTTTGAGCTTTTTTTTTTCCTCATGTTAGGTCTGTCCACATGGCAGGTGGTTTTGTAGTACTTACACTAATTTTTGACCTTGTCATTATTCATCATGGTTTTAAGTCAGGAGTGTTGTTTCATCTATATAACAGGAAATAAATACCTGGCCTAATGACACCTTTAATTTTCTGGTTACTTAACAAAACTGCATTTAAAACTTGGCTTTCCAAACTCTTTAAATTAGCATAAGTCAGTATTAAGGTCGAACGACCTGTGTAATTCTCACTCCTGTCCCCTGCGTGCTACCAGAAACACCATTTCTGAATGCTTCTCTTAATATTTTTTATATATCAAGATAGTTTTAACTCAGAATTATTTCCCCAAAATTGGCCTCTTGTGTAGCTTTGCAAATGCTTATACCAACAGAAGGGAGGGGACAGATGGAGGTTAGTAGGAAACTGGTCAGAGCAGAAGAATAAGAGCACAACTTCCTCCCTCAGCCTAGAGGCACTGTGACTATGCTCTGAAGTATGCAGCATTTCCTTGGATGCTTTACAAAGGCAGTGAGGAAAGTAAGAGCTGGCAGGATATATAGTTTTGTCCAAAAGTTTGAATTCCAATCCTGACTTTCACATGCACACAGTAAGAAGGGGGCACTTTGGCTCTTGGCTAGATTGTGGCTACTTACTACATCTATATGGTAGATTTTCAACTATGGAGCTCAATTTCTACATGGATTGGAGACTGTGCACAGATATAAGTCACATTAAGGGACTTCAGAGAGTTCAAGGGAGAATTCAGGTGTTTGTGTAGACTTAGCCTTACTTAGCTCTGTTCTTCTTGGATGAGTGCTTAGATCAAGTCATAATCAATTTTGGTCAGAAAGTGACTGCATGTTCTTACAACCAGATGTGAATCAAAGCACTTAAGTTGAATAGGGCATCCAGTACTATGGAAACTTAGTGGAAATGTTCATAACAAAATAATAACATTTTAAGGAAAATATTCTACTGGCAGCATGAGATTCAATAATGTTTTCTCACATATTCCCAGTGCTCTCTCAGGTTTACAAGGATTCAGAAGGTCTCCTTTACAAATCGTTTTAATATTTCTGTGAAGGTAACCCGAGTAGCCAACTGCATATTAAAATGGGTTTGGTTGTTGTTTTTTTAAAAACATACAGTTTAAAACAGCAGTGTAAATGATAAATTTTGTAAATTGTTTTCAAAGGCATTTACTTCACCCAGACAGACATAAGCAAGAAGTCAAGAAAAATCAAAAGCCAGTGTGGTTCAGAGCCTATTTTAATAGGGGTATCTCCTTGTTATTAATTCCATAGACTACAAAGTTACTTTGAGGATCAGTCCAAAATTTGAAAACAAATACTTGAATTATACTCTTAGTGTCTACCTAATTTTTATTCATGTGAACCGGTTTTAAGAGTATAGTGGGAATGTACGTATGCTGCAACACATTCCACAAAATTGAACATGAAACAAAAAATCCTGATGTTTTTGCACAAAAAATCCTGAGGTTTTTGCACATGCCACTGACATTGTCATCGTGCACAGGAAGAGCAGATATTTTAAAACAGAGGGAGTTTTTTTAGCAAAATGAGAACAGTTATTCTTGTGTCATTGCTTGAGTACAAGAAGTTTTCAAATGCCCTCTCACATGATGCCTCTAGATGCTTTTACACTTGAGATATTGCAAAACTAAAAGCCATCTTCATATTTAAAGCACACTAAGTACCCATTTTGAACATGTGGTTGCACTTAGAAATAATAACGTTCATAATCTTTCATTAGACTCAGACATTATTCCATGGATTCCAGCTCATACTAAAATTGTACAGCTCCTTTGACCTCCAAGACACTTGGAAAATGTTAGTTGCCTTTTTAGAGGTTCCAAAAAAAAGTAATTGTAATATATAACCACTTTGTAAAATATCATAATTAGGAAGCTTTTAAAAATATATATTTTTTAATAACTATATGTAGTAAACTAGCACTTTGCTACTAAAACACCACTAACCTGGAAGCATATTATACACGGTACACATCTGGCACTGCACAGGCAATCTAACTTGTCATGGTAAGAAAGATGTTCCTCTGTCCATGCCACCTGTGTTAGCTGACATGCAAAAGATTCAGCTACATGAAAAAAAATGTGCAAAACTGCATTCAGCTGCTAATAGAGGAGTTCAATTACAAGAATTAACTGGGGGACTTGGAAACATATTCAACTAATTACCTGTACAAATTACAAATATATGAGGGAATAGAAAATAGATAAGTTTGGGTTTTTTTCAACACTATGTAAAATAACAGATTACTGATCCAAGTATGTCATTGCCAAATTATATCAGAGTGTAATGGATCCTTGGGTGCATATGTAAGATATTATGTCTGTTTTTCCAGTGGCCACATTTGTGATCCATGTGTAAAATAAGAGAAAACTGTTTTACGACTTGAGACGGCACAAGACTTGGATAACCCTGAAGTGATCCACAAGAAATGGAAACCATTAAATGTATAGTAGTCATCCTATTTCCGTCTAAAGTGTTTAGGACTGCTGTATAAACCTTTGAAGGTTAAAAGAAAGAACTAAAAGAAAGAATCTTCTGGATAACAGTCTCCAAGGTGCATGACAAGACTGTGTGAGGTTTCTCACGTCATGCCTGTTTTCCTTCCACAGGATATGTCTGGCAAACAGAAAGGAAACTGTTGCTTCAAAGAGAACTTTGAGGAACATAATGAAAAGGGCAAACAATAATCCTTATCTATCAAATCCATCTCAATTTTTAATAAACTCCTCTGCCATTTTCTTCTTTAAAACATCTACAGCTGACTCAAAAATTTCAGCAGCAAATTCCAAATGGATTTGATATATCATCAGACTTGTATCATGTTTAAATCTGTGTGATACAGGCTAACACTCAAGAATGCAGATTCATTAATTGTTTCTACTTGGTTCTACTAATTATTTTCAGACTAAATTCCAGCAAATGACTCATCTATACTTGCATATAAGTAAAGAAGTAAAAAATATGTCTTTGGCTCTACAGATTCCCCACTACGTAGCTACTCAAAGATGAGGTCCAAGCAGAGAAAAACTTTAGCATTAGACCAAAAAGCACATCAAAAAAGCACCATGCTCACTGCATATTGTAAGGCACCATGGCCCAACTGAAAATGTGTGTGGGTAGGATACTTAAGCATCGAAAAAATGTTTCAGGATTAATTTAGTAACAAAAGTCTAAGAGGCATTTTGGAGTAACACAGGATTTAAATTTTCAAAATTAAATGTATTTAAGAAAGTGAAATTTGGGGCTGGATTTATCAAGGCCTTCTTCTTTCTTGGTTGAGCAGAGCAACTCCATATCTGTCTCATAACCCAGCCTGTTGAAGATTCAGTTATTAGGTGCACCTGAATGTAAGTGCCTTGAAATTCCTAAACCCTATAACATATTTTACATATCTCTAAAAAAATATGAACAGTATGGAGCAGAAAAACAGTTATTCAGAAATATGTTGTTGGCTGTGGCAATAGGTGATTACATAAAGTTACTGTTTGTCAACCCATATTCCTGGGGAATAAAGGAGGAGCTATTTTATTGTACACTCTATCCCTTATGCTATCATATTACAATACTTCCCTTCAGAATAATTTCTTTTACAGGCAAAAATGTTCTAAGTTACAGGCATCCAGAAGGCTAGCCTTCTTACCTTTCTGAGGTTATTATATCCAGTGATATAAATTCATTACAGATTTATGATCAGCAGACTTCACTTTATGAAGCAATTATATTTAAACGTATATTTTTCTTCTCCTCTTTTGTTGTTTGTTTTGGTTTGGTTTTTGCTTGTTTGGTTGGGGTTTTTTTGTTTTAATTTTATTTCAGCAAAGGCTTAATTCTCATAATAAGTACATAAGAAAATGAGTAGTTGAAAAGGAAGTATACCACTAAAATGTGTTTCTAAATACTTTTAACAATAAAATTCATCCTTTAACATTGAGGCACTCTGCCTTCGCCTTTCTGTCAGGCAGTATCTTCTCTGGCATTGTGTTCAAACAGAATCCTCCTGTCTGTGCTTCGTATACCTTTTGAAAAGTTATTCCCTTGAAAGCACAGCTTTTCTATTTATACTGCCTTGGGCTGTGATGACACAATTTATCCATCTCTTACTTCATGTAATATGGCACATACCAGATAAGATCATCAAACTGCATCTGTACCACACATACCTCATTTAATTCGCCATAGAAGCTCACTTTCTTATCTTTGTATAGACCACATATAACATTAATAATACAGTGGGAAACCTGACATTTTGAAAGACATCCTCTTTAGTTTCAGAATTTCTTGCCATCATAAAAGTCTGTTGGATAGTTAGAATACTTTATGCTAATTTTTTTGTGTTTTGTGGTCTTTGCACCTACTGCATCAGTCACTGAAGTGTCTAAACAGACTACTCACGAGGCTAGGTAGGGCACGACACTCTTCCCAGACTTCTTGTTTGAACTAAGATATTGTGCAGCAAGGCATGGAAACTGTAGAGGGAGAAGTGCAGAGAAAGAGAGAATGTAAATTTCAAGCAGCTTAATAGCCTGCTGATGACTTCATTCAGGATCTAATTATCGAGCACATAGGACAGAGATTCAAGATTATTGCAAATCAGCCATCCTAACTTTTTAAAAATAATGTATCATTTACAACAACAATTATGGAAGGATAAGTAATGGTATGAAAATATTTAATTGCTGAAGCACAAATGTACTGGATAAGATCACAGGTTCATAGACACCTGTGTCTGTCCTTTCAGAGTAACTACAAGGAATACAATGGGAAGGAGTTTAGGTCAGGATATATCTAGACAAAAAATTATGCCTCCTACATACTTTTTTTTTGACACTTTCCCAGCTTCCACCTGTACTTTAGAGACTTCCTGAACTATTGGCTTATATACTAAACTTTTTTAATAGCCATTGATCAAATTCTTAGATAGATACCATCTGGACTTGAACATTTGCTATAGTACATTTTATCAACTTGTTCTAAAATCTCTTTCTTTAAAAGTTTGTTCTGAGAAGTGCTAATATGGCCTCATACTACTTCTCTTTTAATTAAAGACTGATGTCACTCAGTCTCCTCTGCATGAGTCTAAAGTTCAGCCCAGAGAGGAAGTTTCACATATTGCTGTAACTTAAAATGTTATGTATTTTTCCTTTTGGTCTATGTTAAGACCCACAGGAGCAACTCCAGGAGCAAGTGAAGCCTGATAGCTGAAACCAAGTCACCAGAGGTGCTAGAATAATGCTGTATGTACATGAATGTTTGTGGGAGCTTTCCAGTCCAAATGTGGAGTATTATTATCTCTAATCTGTCTCTGGATGTTTAATGGAATATTTTATTTAAGAGACTTTATGTGTTTGTTATTGTGCTTTCATTTTTTTTACTCAAATATTTTTATCTATTGGAACATACTGTCTTTTTTAATCAAACTGTGCTCTAGCTGTTGTTCAGAACTTATAAGTCTATTGACAGGGGTACCCATTAACACAAATATTTTATTATTATTCTTTTTAATACTTCCCATGATTGTGGCATATATCATATATTTATTGCCCAAACCTCTCTTCTTTAATATAAGCACAACTTACCAGAGATGGAAAGAAAAAAAGCTATTCAGAAAAGGGGAAAAAAAAATCATTTGAAGACACAAATTGCAATATCTACTAGGAACATGAGAGACCAAGACCAAATTTCACTGGCGGCATGAAATCACAAAGAGATATCCTATGAGTGAGGAAAGATTTGCATTTTCCTTGACCTCAATTCATTGACATAGATAAAGTATGAGAAACTGAAAAGCATTAAGCAGAATGTTCCCATAGATTAAATAAAGTGGCTTTAATGACTTTAGTATTTTAATGTAGAAAGTTGTCATTCAGAGCTATTGTTTACAAAGATTAGAGACATTAATTTGGATAAACAATAGAATTTTATTTAGTAGCACATGGTTCATAAAAAAATGTATTGAAATGTACTTCATACTGTTAAATAATACAATTAAGATCTGAATTATAAAAAATACAGGCACTGAGGAAGAGAAAAATCAGGTAGTATAGGCAAATGTTTGTTGTTTGTATTTTTTCTTTGTAGAGATCTATGATATGAGCTAAAAAAAATAAAGAAGGTAGACACAGAGAGACTGTTCTGTTTGATAGGAGCTGTACTGGAAGCAATTCCCTCTGTGGCCAAACTTGGCTTTGGATGATTGTGTTTGGTGAGTGTTGCAGAAAGACAAGACATAATAATATGAAATAAAACACTTTGTTAACTTGATACCAGATGATCCATGTCTTTGGATTAGCACCATGCTACATAAAATTTTGGCTGTTAAGAAAGATAAAAAATTCAGATAAGGTATGAATACTTAGGCACTCAAATCACTACTTTAACCACCTACCACGGTTTAAATATTCAAAACAGGAAAAGAGTGGAGTTGATATGAAAAGCGAAAATTGTATTATTAGTTGTAATTTAGGTACCCAAATACAAGTAAGCATTCAATGTAGATTGAGAAGAAAAATAAAAAACTTGGATGAGTATATCTTCTAAGCCCTTCCCCTACCTACATCCACATTGGAAGTCAAGTCCAGACTTCCTTTGATTAGAAAAGACCACTATGAAATAATTTGCCCTGGTATGGTAATATTTATGGAAAGAACTTATATAACAAAATTTGAAGCTGGACAACAAAAGATCCCAGTCACTTAAATGAATAATCCTCTTCAGTAAGCAGTTCCTTGGGTTGCTCTGTCAGTTAGGGGAAAAAAGTTTCCTCTGTGCAACACTTCAAGTAATCTGAATCCATATTTTTATTATTTATTTTCTATTCAGAGACACATCTGCCCTTCTCTGAGTTTAGCAAAGAGTATAATTCATTTACCATCACATAAACACCCCCTTCCCCCCAAAAAAATCCCAAACACTAAGCAAATAAACAAACAAAAAAACACAACCCTTTTACTTAGCTGTTTTTCAGTCTGGCTTTGTTTGTTGAATCCCACAAAAAAAACAGATTTTTTTAATGTTTGTATTTTGCACTTTGTGGGATGCAAGCAACATTCATATAACTTTCAGGATTTTATCTGTGCAATTCCTCAGTAATCACCTCAGACATCATATTCCCCTCTGATTATGATAACAGCTTGTTCACCATTATAAAACTTAGGTTGGTGATTTGCATTATTTATTAGAAGCTGTTAGATCTTCTTAAAACAAGAGTTTCCAACAGAATATCAAAATAGCTTGTTCATAGCAGGGACTGTTGTGAACTATAACTATTTCAACCCATTAGAACAATTTTCACCACTAGTGTACTCTTTTTATTTAACTCCATTTACTTATGCAAAAATTCATGTACTAAAATTATGGTCGTTTATGAACCTCTAGAGTATGTTTAGTCCTCCTTTTTTACTGAACTGAAAAACATCATTGTTTTCTTTGGATAAATGCATTCCTTTTTATTTTGCAGAATTGATTGTTTTTCTTTGTAACAGAGAAGCTCATATTAGAAATGTAGTTCTGTCACTGGCGGATTTTTCTTTAACACTATTTGTTTAGCACTGATTTTTCAGAAATAATTGGGAGTGTTTTGCTAAGATATTTAAGAGGCTCTCAAGTTTTACCAAGTGTAAACTTTTTGTTAAACAGCTTCCTTAGTTTCCATTTAACCCCTAAACATTTTCTACTGAAAAGCACAATTGTGCTTTCTCTTACCCAGTGGAAAGGTGATGGGAATTTGTATTTACAGAATATTCCACTAGGAAAAGGCCAGGCACAGCAGAGCTTAGTATTCTAAAGGTCAAGCTTGTTAACTGTATGAGTAGGATGTTGACTGTTGGCTGGGACTGTGCTGAGGAGAACCCTCTCCAGCCCTACACTCTCATATACCAGAAGCAAATTCTCACTAAAGAAAACCCCCATTTTCCACATCAGCAGCCCTGAAGGTCTCCTTTTAATTTCTGTGATAGTGTTATAGGTTTTGAGCCACTTGCCTCAATTCCTAGAGCATTCCTGTGGGCTTAGCAAGTGTACAAAGGTTTGTATCTTTTTCTGCTCTTCTAAGCAATCACTGATTGGACTTACTCCCTCTCCAAGCACACAAAGAACATCATGAGAGTTCTTCTCTGCAGTCCCACAAAATACATATCCACCCTGGGCATAGGTTGTCTTTCAACTTGTTAATATGATCTCAACTTATTAAAGTTATCTCTGTGATTGGTGTAATTGCAAAACTGAAAACCAGCTTTGCATCATAGGGGTAAAACAAGTAAAGAGTGATTTAAAATAATCATTCTATTACTAACTAGTCTAGCCAGTTGTACCACTATTGAAGAATATCTTTTTCTTACCTTTCCACAAAACTTTGCCCTATGTAGTCTCTGACTTATATCTTTCCTCAGCTCGTATGTCATCTGTGTTTGATAACAAAAATCATCTAATCACATGGATGAAACAATCACAGATAGGGAAGGAAAAAATCCTAAAAGATCAAGGAAAAAAGCCTAGAAGATTAAGGAATTGTTTAAATGTCAGAGAGATGTATATGTTAACAGTAAGTTGACCCATTCTTAAACCCAGTTCAGATAAAATTCCCCAAACATAAGAGTATCTAATCTAATATGCACCAGATGTAGAAGGACACAGTATTTCCCAGTCCGCACATATTGGTTAATGCAACTTCATCAACTCATAGTACAATCATTGTATATTGAATGGATAATAATCCACAGTAGAACTTGATACAACAGCACCCTGAAGAACATTAATATCATTATTTCTTCCTGTGGGTTTTACAGACCTAATCACAGAGTCATACCCAGGCCAAAATTGAAGGAATATGTAAGGTTTGATATGGTTTAATTTGGATATAAGAGGGACATCCTACGCTGACATGGAAATCAGGAAAAAGGAATTCTTTAGGATGAAAATATTAGAAACTTGTTAATAGATTCTACTTTAAAAGAATTTTCTTAAAAATCTTCTTTTGTTTTGGAGCTAAGAATTCCTTTCCGGAAGAAAGCTGCATTTCCTATTGATAACAAAGATGGAAAAAATCCCTATCACAGAGAACTCTATGAAGTTGAAAATTAAATGCATAGGTAATTTTCAGTGAATGAATGTCTTGTGCATTCTTGAAAGTAATTTTTTTAGTAAGAAATTAACCTCCGCATAACTTAGGTTGCTAGTGTTACTTAGGAATATCTCATATTTCTGAATGCGTTAATCCTCACAAGACTGAAGGGATTGAAAGAAGAATTTGATACTCTGGGATTTGCTTTGTTTTTGCAACATCTGCCCCCGGTGTAATATCACTCAGTGACAGTAACCAATAGCAATCAAGCTGAAATAATTTCATTTAATAAGAAAAAGCACCTGCTAATAGAGAGTTTTCTGAACTCTGGAGATCAGTTTGCTCAGTTTGATTTTGTGATGCGAGTCCAATAAATTATTGAAAAGCTCAGACTTTATAGGATATTTTTGGCGGTTGTGGCTGGATTCTGCAAGGAAAATAAGCATATATATTAATTTGTATATGATGTATAAGATCAAGTTGGTAAGCATAGTTTCCGGCCAATGGCTGTTCTTTCTTCTAATTTTGGATCACGATTTTCTCAGATAAGTACTAAACAGCATTCTTGGATGTCAGTAGATAAAGTTTTTAACAAATTGGAAAAATATCATTTAAAAGAGTGCTCTGGCATTTTACAAGTTACTTGCCTTAAATGGATTTTGTGTAAATTAGTTTTAAAATGCGATGTGTGTTTCCACCAGCCACTGCACATTCTTAGTTTTATGTGCAGTAATTTTGATGCAAATACAGTGACTAAGAACCTCTCTGAGAATTGTGAACCGTGTACTGAAATTGAGATGACAAGCTGTTTTTCCTCAGCATTTTAGATTCACATAGCATATCTCCTGGAAAAATTTGGTTCTAAACAGAATTTCTAAGTAGTGATTTTGAGAAAGAATAAGCTGTTATGTTTGAAATTCAGTTTTTTTACAGTTCCTGTCATTTTAAGCTGAAGGACAGAGGTGTAAGAACTTCAGACATTGCATTGTCTAAAATATGCTCATGTATCAAGCATGAAAAAAAAAGTTAATAAAGAAACTCTTGTATGTTGATGACTAGGCCCTGATCCTGCAACAAACTTTAACCACTCGAAGTGCCGTCAATGTTAAAGTGCAGGAGTTCATTCTTGTGGACTTGGTTATAGGGTAATGCGTTCAATTGTTCAAGCCTCATTTGCAGCCCAGAAAGCAGAAAATTAAAATGTTGCTGCAGCTCGAGATAAGGTATGAGAAACTTTAATTTTAATCTTGCAAGGTAATTTCTTAATGGAGATACAGTAAACTTAAAATGTAACTTTAGACAGTGCATGTCCTTTATCAGCTATTCATCTTCATCCTCCATATACCTACACGGTCCTTACTCACAGCTTTTCTAGCCTGTCTCTGTGGTTGGGTAGGAAGTTGAGATTAATGCAGGAGCACACACATGGTGCTTATATCTTGTATGTGTAAAGTAGAATGGAAAGAAAGAAAAAACCCCACAAAACATTGCAGAATTTTTGTTTGTTTTCTTTGTTTGACAGTTGATTAATTAAGTAAAAACTTCCACAGGGATTTCCAGACTACTTCTCATTTTAATTTTAAACTGTATTATAATAATAAAATATAACATTTCTAAACCAGCTTTAATGGTTGCCACCTACACTATGTACTCAGTCTTACTCACCCACAAATAATTTAAAACATTTACCTCGGTCTCTCTACAAGGAAATTAGATAGGTCCCATATTCTTACAAGTAAAAAACCAGTTACTTAAACAATTTGACAACCTAGGCTTAATAATCTGGTAAAGTAGAAGTCTGAAAATGTGTATAAATCTCTGTAATGGAGGGATTATAATTTCATTTATCTGAAATTGCTAGATGACAGTTCATTCATGGATATTTAAATTTTAGTTTGCTAGAGGGGATAAATAATCTTTGTATAATTTTTAAAACGTGTAAAATATTTTTAATAAAACTATTAAAAATGCAAATTCAAGGCACTGGAAACAGCAGTTACTTGTGTGTGTTATAGATGTGTGTATATGTATATGTAGGTTTACTTTGTACACAGACTGACTGTAGATAGTATCTATATATGGATAGATTGATAGGTGCGTAAGTCTGTACCTACTTGGTAAATACATGATATGTACAGAAAGATAGATTGATAGATGGGTGGATGGATGGATGGATGGATGGATGGATGGATGGATGGATGGATGGATGGATGGATGGATGGATGAAATTCTTCCCTAGTAGTTTCTCCCATTACATATGTGTACGGGGAGAAGGTGAAGCATTTCTTTCAAAGAGAGTCATTTAAGTGTCTGCCATCCCTGCAGAGAGAAGCAGTCCCTGAGGATTGCATTCTAAGCACACTGGGAGCAATCCTTACTATTCTCCATTAATCTTAATTTTGCTTATCATATTCACAAGGAAACATAGTGTCACAGTTACTAAGCAAAGAAAAAGTCCTTCTGAAGGACCTCACTCTCATTACAGGCTTTCAGAGAAAGAAGTAGTTTCCACTTCCCAATTTCATGCTTGTTAAAGGCCTTGAAAAGCATTTCCTTTTTTTTGTTTTGGTTCAAGTTTTGGTTGGCTTTCTCCCCCCCTGCTCTGTTATTCTCAACACTATTCCAATGATTTTATTTCTTTCATTCTCCCTAGGGTTTTCTGAAATTTTGCCTACCCCTATTATGAGAAGGAACTACTTTCCTGCCCCAACTTCAGATTCATCCCAGGAGCTCAGGATAAAAACTGGTTTTCTTCTTCAGAACTCTGGGTCCATTTTCAGAGCATTTTCTGATAATGTTTGTCAACATGCAAAATTAAATTAAATCAAATTAACAGAACAAAATAAATAATATCTTAGAGCAGTAGAATAAGACAGGTACTGGAAAGAGAGGGATCTTTTTTATGTTTTAATTCTTTCCACTTTCCCACAGACCTCTTGCAGTAGTACAAGGCTCTCCCTGTGATTCCTTGTTCTATTCCACCACCACCATTATTGTTCTTCATCATATCAAACCTCTCTTAATCCAAGCACTACCCAAAAGCCAAGAAGTGACCTGTATCTGCCTGATTCTAAGAGGGAAAAGCCAAGGCAGGCCTGGACACAGTCACAGCTGCAATGCCAAGGAGAAGCATGGAGGGGTGCAGGCTCTGCACTGCTGGAGGAGGCAGGCCATGGTCTATACCAGACAACGCTACTGGAAGCAGGGTGATTTGTTTTCTCCAAGTACATTGGCAGAGTACCTGGAAGTTCCTACCTCCAAATAAACATAGGTGATTCCTTGCCATTTCCAACTAAAAATAATAAACTGAAAAATATATGTAAAATGTAGTTGAGAAAAGATCTGCTTTGGAAAAATATTACAGGCAATTTTGCTCAAGCACTGCAAATGCCTGCACGTTAATGTCTTGCCAGTAATAGATTTTTTCCATGGTCACTAACAGAGCCATCTGGTTTAACAGTATTACTCCATGTCTGTTTAGACACAGATTCTTTTCTAACCTTCTTGTGAACCTAAGGGAAAGACACAATTGGCTGGTTTTAATTTACATTCTAAACACGCCACATGACAATTCAAGGAGGAGAAGTTATTTCAGTCTTGACTTATAACTAATACAAATATCTGCAAAATGTATGCATGTGTCTAATTTTCCAAGCGTTTGGCTTTGATTTATAAGTACGTACATGCACAAAATGCTGATGTATATATTAAACATAGATTATATACAACCTTTTAAATTATTTAGCCATTAAAATATTCTTAGACTAATTACAATACAAAAACTTCTTGTCAAGAGATTTGCATTTCTCTGTGGATTATTTTTTCTATATTGTACCATGGCAATGAACCCTTAAGGAATTTTGTAAGTAAATGTGGCAAAAACATTGATTGTGAATTTATTTTTCTTATAATTTGTGTATGTTTTCCTTCTCTTTAGAACTTCTACCCTTGTTAGATGAGGGATTTGAGCAATTCTTTTTACAATTATGCCACATATTCTGAGGTCAAAAGTTTCCACAGTTTCTGGGTAGAAATAGACAGCACAGAACAGCAAATATATGGAAAATATACAGAAACTTTAGTGACCATGTAGAAGAAAAATGTTGGGAGTGCATACCACTTGGCTATGAGAGCTCTCAAAAGTATGTCCTGTTAAAACAAGTTCAAGAAATCCAATATAATAATTATAGTGCCAACTAAGCAGGGGATTTTAAAGGGAGCTAATGAGGTTTTCACCACCCCTGTCATAACATGCTAGAGCACTACATGCTACCTTGTTATAGGAACTAATAGTGGCTTCTTCCTATAAAATAAAGGTCAGCACTCTCCCCCAACTAAATCTATTTACACATGTAGACTAGATATTAAGACTGTGCCTTTTCTATATGCATTTAGTAAAAGAAAACTCTTGCTGAAAAGGTCCAGATGGTACAAATAACTAGATTTGATCTTTAAGAAAGACTAAATTATTCAAATTAGAACATAAAAAATACAGAGACATTTTTTTTCCTTTGGCTACATCAGTGTGATCCTGCAAAATTTTGCCATTTTATGTAGTCCAGGTTCATTGAGATTCATCATTTTGCATCAAGCCTCAGTTCCCCAGATTAAAAGATCTGAAAATAAAAGCAAGAACAGGAAGAAAAAGAAGGTATGTCTTCATCTTGGTCCTCAACATTTGCAAACAATGACCATGAAAATTCAAAAAAGAGCAAAAAAAGCTACCTTCCCATTTTTTCACTTGAAGATACATTTCTCAGCCATAACAGTGGTGGTTGATGGTGGTCCCATTTTTTAACATCCTGCTTTTTTCCTGAGTAATAGCAAGAATACTTGGCAACCAGGCAATCAAAAACAAGAATTCCAGAATCCGTAAAGATCACTAACTCGTCCAAGTTCTATTACATGCACAGAATAACCAAGGTCCTCACTTTTCAAAGATGTTTACAATTATGTTCAATGGACAGCACAGCTGTGCAGTTCAAAAAGCAAATAAATAAGAAATACAGCTATAAGTAGTGCCTTTTCTGAGCAATGTAGTAAGTTAGAAGATCACTACCATGATCAGTATTCAGTATCAGTTTTACTTCTTTAAAAATTACTAGTTAAAACTTTTGTAGTTGTTAAGTGCTTCCAGAAATACCTGCACTGTGAATATTTCTTACATCAGTTTATATCAACTGTGTTGTTTCCACAAGATTAAAATGCCCTGAAAATCAAATATGATCTTAAGGTTGCCGCTTGAACAAAACACAGCATCTGTAATCACTGCACTCACCTTTGCAGGTATTAACAGGAGCAGTGCTACTGAGTGCTCCCAAGTCCTTCAACTCATTGTGAGAATAAAATCCTTCAGCTCTGGAGAAAATAAATTTAAATAATGTGATTTTGATAAAATGTGGCCTAATTAGATAGAATGGTAAATGGCAATTACACAAGATGCAAAACAAGTCTCTAATTATTTTTATTATTTGAAAAAGTCCTTCCTCTTTTCTCTAAACTCTCTTCAGCAAATCATGTAAATTAATGATTTATTTTCTGAATTTTGGAAATATATTCAAGGAAAAAGCCCTAAACAGATAAAAAACAGATACCATCTGCCAACTGTGTAACTATGACAACTCTAGATCCAGATGTAAAATGGTACTTCCCTCAGCAAACTCTCATTAAAAAGATAGCTATTAGATGTTTTTAACTTGTAGGTCATGGGGAAGTGAGATAAAAAGAAAATAAGTACAGATTTATGTTGTTTCCGTGGTACCCAGAGTCTCAGCTGGTATACAGTAGAATGGCACTAAAACACATGTCAGAAAGACTTCTTTCAGAGCCCAACAGCAGTTGCAGGAAGTGAAGTTATGAAAAAAAAATTGTGTTACTACAGAAAATAGATACAAGGTTGGGGAAGAGCTTCTCTGGAAATCTTTCTTAAGAAGAGACTGCAGCTACACCTAAATACCAAGTTCTGCACCTGGATCACAACAACCCCATGCTATACTACAGGCTTAGGGAAGAGTGGCTGGAAACCTGCCCAGTGTGAAAAGGACCTGAGTGTGTTGGTCAATAGCTGGTTGCATATGAGCCATCAGTGTGCCCAGGCGGGCAAAAGGCCAACAGCATCCTGGCCTGCATCAGAAATAGTGTGGCCAGGAGAAATGGGGAAATGCTCACCTGTACTCAGCACTGGTGAGTCAGCACTGAGTACTGTGCTTAGTTCTGGGCTCCTCACTACAAGAAAGACATTGAGGTGCTGGAAGGTGTCTAGAGATGGGCAAAAAAGCTAGTGAAGGGTCAAGAGAACAAGTCTTATGAGGAGCAGCTGAGGGAACTTGGGATGTTTAGGCAGGAGAAAAGGAGGCTGAAGGGAGACCTTATTGCTCTCTACAACTACCTGAAAGGAGGTTGTAGAGGAAATAGGCTCAAATTGTGCTAGGCGAGGTTTAGATTGGATGTTAGAAAAAAATTTCTTCACTGAAAGGGTTCTCATGGACTGGAACAAGCTGTCCAGGGAAGTGGTTGAGTCACCAACCCTGGAGGTTTTTAAAAGACCTGTAGATGTGGTGCTTAGGGACATGGTTTAGAGGTGGACTTGGTAGCGTTAGGTCAATGGTTGGACTGAATGATCTTAAGGGTCTTTTCCAACCAAAACAATTCTATGATTCTGCATTATTCTCAGCCTATGCCACATCTACTCCATGAACAGTTATACACCTATAAATGTTCTTAAGAAGTCTTCAAGCATTCAAGAAAGTTCAATGTGGGAATAACATTATTCAGTTCTGGAGAAGCTAAATTTAAAAAATGACATTTTGCCTCTTCCCTTTAGGTTTGGTAATCAAGTGTTTCATACTTCCTGACATATCAATATTATGGTAGGCATCTAGTTTATTTTGCCAGTCTAAGTAACTGGTCCATGTAGTGGCACCTCTTAGAAGATTCACTTATTCTGACACTTATTTCATACTTTGAAGATTCTTGACAGGATTCTGTTGCCAGGTTTCACTTGAAACAGAAAATATATTAAAATGTGGAAAAGCATTTTTATTTATGTGTGTATTTGTGTATATGTGTATATATATACACATACGCACCAACGTGTTTAACAAACATGTTCCTGATCAGCATTTGAGCACTTTGGCAAACGTTCTGCCCAGTGAGAACAGAGTATTGAAAGAGCACAGCAAGAATGCTGATTGACTGCTTCAGTGCAGATCTAGACTGATTTCATTGTTGGCAAGAATTTGTGGTCAGGACCTGTGGGCTTGTTTTTTTAGATCTTCAAACTCTAATGCTTTTTCCATTATATTTAGGGAAATCCAAAGAAAAAAAACAATGCAACGAGCAATTAATATATGTAAGGATAAATTTTACCACATTTTGACTATTTATGACAGGTCTGGAGCAGGGGTAAATAAGCATAGTTTCATGGTTTTCAGTAAAGTCTATTTACACAAAGCCAAGATGCCAGACTTCTTTGTCCTCATACATGTTTGTGATATATTTGAGATTAATTCAGAACAACTTACTATTTCTTTGCAGAGACATATTCTGGCTGGTCATAGTGCTTTGAATCAGTGGCATTAATCACTAATGGATGAGAAAGAAATAAAGCAGGAGGCAGGAAAAGATGGTTTAATATAAATACCCATCTGCTGACAAGAGTCATTAACTAGTGTTGCCAAATGATGATCATGTTAATCTAATGAGGAATAGTTAAGGCACAGAATTGAAGAAAAAACATCTGGCAGGATTTACATATTTTGCCAGACAATACCAAAATTACTTGGATGAAAGGCCTAGTCATGACCTGTTCCAAGTGAGCTAAGGCAGTGGACATTAAATTCTATGTTTTAAGGCCAATGCTCATTGCATGTAACTGTTCCTTCAAAAATGCTTCTGAAAATATTGCCCCTACTGCTGTAAGGAAGTCACTTTATTGTAAGAAGACAGTTTTTTGTTACAAATAGCTATATATCACAGTTGTGAAAGGGAAGAGATCTGCATAACTAAATCCAGATGAATCTCACAAGTATCAGTCTTTGATTTACACTGCTCTACAGTCCCAGTGCTCCCATATAAAGCAACACTTTTACAGAATTCCACCTGGGGATAGGTGAAGAAGTCAGGCATGATAATTACAGAGAGAATTCAGAGACTATAAAGTTGACCTCATTTCTTTTATGCATTTTTCTTAGCTTTAAAATTATATCTGTAAATAATCGTAGCCTAATTTCTACTTCTTTTACATCAGAATACCTAACCTAAGAAGGCAGCAATCTCCAGTTTCATTAAAGTACAATCAAACTCCTGTCCATGATTTTATTTTTATTTTTATAATCTCAAAGTTTATTTAACGGTAATTTCTGAACAGAAAGTGTGTCACAGAACTGCATTTCTCTTTCAATTCTGTCATACTTAAAAATCTGCTTTAAAGCCAGATCTGCATATTGTCACCACAGGGAAAAGAATATCCCTGAATGGCACATCAAATAGAAGAGACAAAAAAACATGAAGTGAAATATTTACTACACACATGCTGAATTAATAGTGACTGTGAGGTTACCTTAATGATATAAGAATCATCATTAAGATGGATTTGCATGCTTTTGGAGTTTTTTCCTCGTAGTTCAGAGACTAAAGTTAAAATACTAAGATTGACATTAGCAACATCAGGTGGATGATAATTCAAACTGAAAAAACAATGAGCGCATTATATTATTTACCTTTAACAGGTGGTATATGGAGAAGATAATATAGTTTAACTTACCCAAGGTAGGTAAATTTGCTTGACTACAGGGTCTGAGGGGCTTCTTCTGTCCCACCTTGTAGATCTGAGGCTGTTCTAGTTCCTTGTCCTCAGAGCCAGGCAGTAGGGAGGCTGAGCATGGTTCCTGAGACAAACACATCTGCCCATACACACGCACAAGTTAAAAATAGGATTTAATAAGAGTAAAAAACATATTGTGGTGATGAATCCCAGGACTAAGACAGACACATGTACTGAACAGCCAACATGTGCTTATATATGGCCACACGCTTCTCTTATCTTTGCTTCTGTATTCCTACACTTATCTCACAGCAGTCTTGATTGATCCCTCCTTTTCTCTGCCTTCAAACTGTGTCCTAAACATCCTATGGTAATCTCATATTTGTAATTGTCCCTCTGTTCCCTGTTGAGTCATTATGTAATTTGGTTAGTCTTTATTCAGGTAACATAACAATATTTGAATTGATTTTACAAAATTATCATTTACTGCACTCATTTTCAGTAACTGACTCAAGTTAACATGCATGAGAAAATACATTCATATAAATATAGAGAATGAAAATTTGATTGCAAGTCTGGTATACTCCATTTGGCACTTCAGAGCTCCCTACCAAGAAAGCGAGGTATGGAGTTTTTACTTCACTAAAA
The DNA here is from genome assembly GCF_020740795.1 of Apus apus. Classification (NCBI taxonomy): domain Eukaryota; kingdom Metazoa; phylum Chordata; class Aves; order Apodiformes; family Apodidae; genus Apus; species Apus apus. The sequence goes on from NC_067282.1 coordinate 163,313,044, forward strand.
GATATGCTGCCTTTTAGGAAATAGTACAAGCCACCATGAAAAACCCATATTAGGTAAAGTATTGCCTATTGGACTTCTACCGTGAAACATGAGAAATTAGGATGTATCTCAGTGTTTATTCTCTAAAGGAAAGACATGTATTTTCATTTGAATACTTGTCAGTCACCTATTTGAAACAGCAGTAACCTTATGCATTTGCAGGACTATTTACACTACTCTTCTGTAAAAATAAATTATAGAATATATATGAGAAATCACTAACGTAATTCAAAACATAACTAGAGGTCAAACCTTATGTAAGACCTCACAGACATTGTCAAAATAAAATTTTGCTGACAGGAAAATTCTCTTTTCATTTATTCTTTCCTTTGACAGCTCCTTTCCAGCCCCACACCATCACAGCTCTTTTCCCTGAACTGAACTCTAGCCTTAAATGAAGACTGACCCTTAGACAAGGACCCCTAACCCCCTTTACTTAGTTTAAAATGTCTCACAGCATAGTACCCCTGAATCCCACATTTTCTTTTGGCAGCCTCTTTTCAACACTACTCCAACCGCATCTCTGGTCTCCTCCTTTCTTTCTATCAGCTCTGTCGACGTAACACAGGAGAACAAGCTTTACCATGTAGGTGTAACGGAAGTTTATTGATGTGATTTGATTTAGGAACCTGAGAGTCTGTATTATTAAAAGGTAGCCCTCACCATTTCTCCAGTACAGAACCACAGATCTAGCCCAAGCCCTCAGCTACAGCGATTTGCTTAAGGTTGTGGGCAGTTGAATTTTTGAATAATACTACAGATAGAGACCTCACAAGCTCTCCGGCAAAGAAAGCCCTCAGAAGAAAGAAGTTGTTTGTTATGTTTAAATGGAACCTCCTGTGTGCCAGTTTGTGCCCATTGCTTCTTTTTTTTGTCAGTGGGCACTATTGAGAAGAACCTGGCTCCCTCTTCTTCAGTCACTCCAACAGGTACTTATAGACATTCATGGGATCCCTCTGAGCCTGCTCAATTCAGAACAGTCCCATCTCTCTCAGCATCTCCTCATATGAAAGATATTCCACTCACAGGACCACTCACATGTATTTTAACACATAAAACTACACCAATGCAGAGCCAAGGGATATTGACGCAGTAGCAGAAAAATACCAAACATTGACAATGTTCAGACAGTGAAGGATATTTCCAACAGCATAAAGTGGGCACAGATCTCACTTGGAGATGTTCAAGAGAACAAATGGGAATGTATGGGAAATGCTAATACCCAAAGATTCCCTAATGGAGAATGGCTCTTTCCCTGGAAACAGTAAAGAACCACAGAATGATGTGTGTCAAAAACAAGGTCCACTTGAACTCTATGTTAAACCATGCCTATCTAAAGCCAAAAGCATTTTGTTCTGACTTCAAATTCAGAGATAATAAAAACACTTCACTAATGACCTATCAATTCTGAAGGAAGAGACTTCTCAATTTTATACATAAATCATACAAATACTCAGTGATTCTAATGTTCCAAAGGGTAAAAATTACTTGAAAACCAGTTTTCCATGGGAGCTTAACACTTGGTATATGTTGTAGAGATATGGTTGCTCAAAGGGCAAGGCAGCATGAGGATCAAGCCTCAACCAAAAGATGCTGTTTTACTATTTCCTTATTGTTTTACCTTAGCCAAGCTGCAAGCATTATTTCAGGAATAAATAAATAAATAAAGCTGATTATGTTTATCTTCCGTCAGGCTGATAATGTCCCAGAATGTTTTCAGATAGTGCTTCAGACTAAATTACAGCCTGAAGCTTTATGAGATTATAATTACAGGTTATTTAGAAAGATTTCATTTAAGAAAGTATTTTTTAAAAGACTCTCTGAGGTTATTTAGCCCTTATTCACTATTTTTTTAAATATCTAATTTAGTTATATAGTTTTGTTAAAAACTACAGATTGTTTGATTTCAATCCCTAATACCAAGCTTTCTATGAGAGAGAAACCTAGTATTTGAGCTTTGATCTTTCAGTCACATCATCCAACTTTAAAATAAATTTAGTTATAAACCCATGATGTTTATTTTAATTTTTCAAGTTATCAAAACATCCCTGCATTTATTATATTAATAATTTTCTTTTTCTTTTCTTTTCTCTTCTTTTCTTTTCTTTTCTTTTCTTTTCTTTTCTTTTCTTTTCTTTTCTTTTCTTTTCTTTTTTTTTTTTTTGGTCATTTGCCAAAATGCTCTGGTTAATGCATTCTTTTGTAAAAAAGAACCTTGAAAGTTACTATTTCCATATTTCCATGCTGTATTAAAGCTAAGAAAGTTTATTACTAGCTGGGGAGGGACTTTTCACCAGACAGGGTAGTGATAGGACAAAGGGTAATGGTTTTAAACTTAAAGAGGGTAGAGTTAGGTTATGCTTCAGGAAGAAGTTCTTCACCATGAGGGTAGTAAGGTGCTGGAACGGGTTGCCCAGGGAGGTTGTGGAAGCCCCCTCACTGAAGGTGTTTACAACCAGGTTGGAAGAGATTTTGTGCAACCTGGTCTAGTGGTAGGGTTCCCTGGTCATAGCAAGGAGGTTGGAACCTGATGGTCTTTAAGGTCCATTCCAACATTAACCATTCTATAATTCTGTGATTCTATTTTCAGAGGATTAAGAAAGTACTGATTTGATCCTTGGAGATTTTCAGCAGCGTGCCTTGGTAGCCAAGAGGGTAACCTGCATCCTGGGATGCATCAAACACAGCATAGTCAGCTGGTCACAAGCAGTGATTATCCTGCTGTATCCAGCACTGGTATGGCCTCACCTGGAACATTGTGTGCAGTTCTGGGTCCCACAGTTTTGAAAGGATGTTCAGGTCCTTGTATGTGTCTGGAGGGAGACAACAAAAGTGCTGGAAGGAATGTCTTATGAGGAACTGCTAAGGAGTTTGGGCTTGCATAGCGTGGAGAAAAAGAGGCTGAAGGACAATCTCATTGCTTTCTACAGTATCTGAAGAGGGGAAGTGAAGGAAGAGGTGCTGAACTCTTCTTCCTGGTATCCAGTGATGCGACACATAGGACACACGGGTTCAAAGCTGTGTCAGAGGAGATTTAGACTTGACATTAGGAAGCACTTCTTTACCAAGAGGATGGTGAAACACTGGGACAGGCTTCCTAGAGAAGTGGTCAATGGCCCAAAACTGTCAGTGTTTAAGAAGCATTTAGACAATGACCTAAAGACCATGCTTTAACTTCTGGGCAGCCCTGAACTGGTTAGGCAGTTGGACTAGATGATCACTGTATCTCCCTTCCAACTGAAATAGTCTATTCTGTTCTGTGTTGTTTGATTCACCAGCAGGTTTGTGCCAAAAGCTGTGACTTGTAATTTTGACAAGGCTTCAGGCTCTAATAAATCAACAGGACACTTGACTATTCATTGCAATGGAACTGCATAAGTCACATTGTGTTATGAACCTGATGCTGAGTTTTCTTTCTTTTTTTCATTTCCACTTACATTTCAATACAGCTGTAAAATATTAGTCCACGTTTTCTCTCTCTCTCTTTTTTTTCTCTCTTTTTTTTCTTTTTTTTTTTTTTATTCTCAGAAATTCATCCTTACCAGAAAAACAGACTAAGAAATTTCTATATGAGTAGCTGAAATAGAAGAAATCTAAGAGAAACTCAGAGTCAGATTCGAGAAGAGAAAGTTTTGAACTAACCTAAAAGCTTCCCATCAACTTTACACTAAGTACAAAGCAGGAATAACCATTAATTTGATTCTAGAGCAACCCAGCCAGAATGCATCAACCAACATGTGAATTGAGTTTTCTAGTTTGCAGTTGTTACTTTAATACAGATATATGTTTTCTAACCATGAGAAATTCAAATAAGAGTTGTATTCAAGAAGTGGAATAAAGGTTGGAATTGTAAAACACTTGTTCAATAGTGGAAAAACACACAAAGAGGGAATCTGACAAGACATGTATGGGAAAAAGGTTTATGGCTCAAACAATGAGGAGGAAAAAATTATAATGACTGAAAATGCAGTCAGACGACTTGTTTGTTATTTCTATAAATCATTTCTGGCTAAGCTTTTTTAAGGAAAAAGGAAAAAAAAAACAAAACAACAAACAGAAAAAGAAATAAAGTTACTTATTAGCTACTCATGGTCCCATTGACCACAACTCTCTGACTTCTTCCTTTCAACCAGTTCATGATCCACCTCACTACCTGACCATCAGGAGCACACTTCCTCAGTTTATCTACAACGATGTTGTGGGAGTCAAATGCTTTACTAAAATCAAGATAAACCACATCTACCACCCTAGCATCATCTATCCATCTAGTTACTTCTTCATAGAAGGCTATAAGGTTGGTCAAACCTGACTTTCCCTTGGTAAAACCATGCTGACTGCTCGTAATGACCCCCTCATCCTTGATATGCTTAGAGACAGTGCCAAGAACAAGTTGTCTCATCACCTTTCCAGGGATGGAGGTGAGGTTGACTGGTCTATAGTTACTCGGGTCGTCCTTCTTGCCCTTCATGTAGACTGGAGTGACACTTGTTATCCTCCAGCCCTCAGGCACCTCTCCCGTTGCCCACAACTTACCAAAGATGATGGAGAGTGGCCTAGCAATGACCTCCCCACAGTTCCCTCAGCACCCACGGGTTTATTCCACCCGGACCCATCAATTTATGGATGTCCAGATTGCTTAACTGATCCCTAACCCAATCCTTATCTACCAAAGCAAACTCCTCCTTTATCCTGACTCCTTCTGGGGCTTTAGAGATCTGGGGCTCTTGCGGAGAGTCTGCAGAAGTAAAGACAGAGGCAAAGAAGGCATTCAGTACCTCTGCCTTCTTTCAGAAGAATCAGGCCAAGAAGACTGCAGAACTGGTACATTTCAGTCCCTTTCAGTTGCTTCTTTAAATACCTTGTTTACTCTTTAAAACGTACTTTTCAAATACCAAACGTTGCACTGAATTTCATATGAATCAATATAGTTTCCAAAACATCTCACACCTTCTATATATGCATCTGGAATTCCATAAGCATTCCTGGAAAGCATGCAATAAAATGTAAGCCAGTAGTAAATCCTTGTTTCCAATAAGCTATCAAATTTTTATGGAACTCCTTTCTGGTGTCACAACTTTGTAGAAACATCCTTATTCAGTCAGTTCCCTAAGTGCTTCCATTGCAGACATCATTTTCATAATGTATTTGCTTTTATGTGTTACAGGCAATGCTTTCAGAAATCAGATTCAATAATTACCTATATTATTTTTTATTTTTCCAAACCGTAATACAGCTACTCAAAATTGCTTCAAGTGTTTATTCTACAAATGTGCATGAAAATGAACAGGGGAATGACTAAAAGCTTATTTTGTATTTCATATTATAAATTCTCCTGTAGTACAAGATTTAGGGTTAACTTTAAACAAAAGAGGAAACTTGTTCTTGAGTAATTTCTTAAAACAGTCCCACAGATCCCTCATTTTTGTCTTGTATTTATCTACAGAAATAGATTCTTCAGTCTTTTACAACAGACAGCTCTCATGAATATGTACTATAGTCAGCCTGTCCACTTACTCTGTTTCTTCACAAGACTGGAATATTTTTCCATTCATCACTTAATTTAAGCTTTTTTATGGGTTTTTTTTTGTGTGTGTTTTTTTTGTGTTTTTGTTTGTTTGTTTGTTTTGTTTTTGTTTTTGTTTTTGGGGTTTTTTTGTGGGTTTTTTGTGTTTTGTTTTGGTTTGGTTTGGTTTGGTTTTTTTTGTTGTTTTTTTTTTTCTTTTTCTTTTTCTTTTTTTGTTTTTCCCTAGTGAATGCTATGTCCCACCAGAACTTTAGAATAAAGATCAGGATTGCAATTATTTTCAGCACTTCCCTTGGCTGTCCAGAGTCCACAGCTTGTAACTTTCTCACACTTCCTTGGATTTTTCTCAAAAATTCTGGTAATTACAGTTACAATATTCACATCTTAAAGAGTAGGAAACTCAATTCCCTATTAATGTCCCTTATTAACTGGAACATGAAACAGTAATGGCAGAGATATAAGACATTTCCAGCAGTTAGCAGCTGTGTGGAAGATAAAGAGTTCCTCACTCTCTCATACCTGCCAGAAAGTGCCTCACTCTGATGTCATTCCTGCTGTTTAAAATTATGAAAATATGAAAAAAGAAATAACATAGCTGAATATCTTCAGGCTTTCAAAGCTGCATTTCATGATGCCGTAGGTATAGTGCTCCACTTACTATGTTTCATCATGAAGCTTTGCCTTAGTCCTTTGATGATGAACCAGAAATTCTTAACATAGGTCTCTTACAGCCATTATAAATAGTAATGGTAAGAGCTAAAGTTTGTTCTGAAAAAGATTACCAAACATGTCTTTAACTTTTCAGCAAAAGGTAATCCCTCATAATGTGCAAGTTTAACTTTTCAACACATAACAAAATATTTTAATTTCCTTCACAAAGCTCTTACTTGGAATGGCCAACTCTCTTTGTCACTCACAAGATGCCAGGAATTGTACTTTCCAGAAGCACTTATAATCTAGAGTTCAGCCTTGCAGAGCTATTATTTATGTAATCCTGCCAGAGCCAGCAGCTGGTGTATCTTCTATGCAATGACAATCTTCAGTGATGCAGTGAAGCTGGTGGATTCAACTTTTGAAAAACAACCTAATTTATTTGGTTTAGAAGACAACTGGATAATCCTTCATGTCTGATAGTTCTAGTGCTTGGCTGAGAACAAATTCACAGGGGCAAGAATCTGTAAGTATGTAACTCTTTTTTTGGAATATTCTGTTTTGAGTCTCTTAAGGGATTTGTTTTCAGGTATCTTGGTTTCCTCCATGTTATGAAACTCCAACAACTCAAAAAACTCTAATGAAAGAGAACCAAAGTAAATATTAACTTCTCAAAATCCTGAATATGGTCTTTGCAGGTCAGAAAAAGATTAAATATTTTCCATGTGGGACACATTAGCAGCACTTTGCTTCATGTATGGAAGACAATTTCTATCAATCTTCAATCTTTTACAAGCATTTGGATGGATAGATGGTGGTACCTTAGTGTTTTGAGAAATTAAGATACGTTTTAGCTTTCAGCTAAAATTTGTATTTTGTTTTTACCAATATTCAGGAAAAGGAAGTATCAATAATAACTATTTATTTGATTTTTTGCAGTTTAAATACATTGACAGCATTTGGGGATTCCTTTAATGTACTTAATGGTTTGTAATTTATATAATTTAAACTTAAGTAACCAAAGAATACTTTATTTGTAATATGAGGAAGAAACACACTATCAATTTTAAAACATCTTGGAAGAGAATTCCTATGAAGGTATTTAAAAATCTGTGCTAAACACCCTTACCACAGAATCCTATTTGGCTTTTAGGAAGAAAAGAATAATATTTTCTGTCATTTAGAGGATCAAATTCTCCGTTGATTCGGACATATTTCTTGAAGAAAGAACATGGCCAAGAAAACAGAAGTGTTAGTTCTAGCAGGCATTATGCACCGTGTTTTCAGACTTAACAAGAAGCAGCTTGGTAGGAAGAGACACATACATTGAAATATTTAATCTTGAGGTTTTAAAATATCTCAGGGATGTTAATTTGTGGGATTAGGGCTGTTCCCATAACTGAAGAAAATTAGCTGCTGAAAGAGTGCACACTTGGAACACATCTTATAATGTAATGCCGTCAAAAGAAAACCCAGTTCATGTTCTATAATTTCCTTGGTAGGCATGTGAGAACAATAGACACATTTCACACCTACAACACAGTCTTCATCTAGTGTATATCATAAAAGCAGACAAATCTTTAGGTAGTAGGATAGAGTTTAAAAATGATAGAGTGGCAAAAAGTAGTCCATGGTAAATGAATGGTAACTATGAGATTTTACATTTTAAAAAGAAAGCATCATTTTAAGATACAGGAAGAGAATTACTACTTTTGGTTTGAGTCTGGTAATCACAACAGGCTAAAAGTCTAATCCATACGAACAAAGTCCTTCATTCTTCTGCTTTCATAACTTGGAATTTCGGGATGATCAGGGTAAAAAAAAATTAAAAAATAGAAAGAGTTAGATTTAAATTTTATCTTTCTAACTATGAGCAGCAATGGACTTACCTCTGTGGAGAGAGTAACTTGTTCAAAAAATTACCAGAGAGAAATGACTGGCAGCAGTAGGAAAACCTGAGTAACCTATTAGTTGAGTTCAGCAGAAGTGGAACAGATAAATCGATTGCTGTAGCCCTTTCTGGTCAGTGTTACTGTTAAGCAAGAAATTAGTATGTGTCAGCTATTCATTAATGAAAAACATGCAGTAATAGAGGGAACTCTGCTAGCTACATAACTGGGCCACATGTAGTAGTGATAGGAAAAACAACCACCATGCTGAATTGGTTATACAATATGAAGCTGTTGCATACGGTTACTTTGCAAACACTGAAGTAACCTGAAACAACTCTACGTAAATCAACACCTGCAGTATGACTTCACCCTGAAACCTGATGAAGTATTTCATGATGAGAATATATACCTGGGAATTGCTCTCAAAAGTGTACAGTGGGAATAAAATAAAGGTATGAAGAATCATCTGGACATGGGCTAGCTGAGAGACTTGTAAATCTTAGGAGTTCAATCTTATGATTCAATAACAAAATCAAGATTTGTATTCATGCTCTTTTACATTCCATTCAACACAATGTTTTAAAAGCATAGAGGTTACCTAAAGGAAACTTGCTGAATAAGTCACTAAATGAGTTACAAAAACTGTCTTACACATTAGTGCTATGTCAGCTTCTGAAAATTACACAGCCCAGTTAAAACCCAGGGAGCTATGATATTTTCCACCTGGTGACAAAAAAGATTGTACATCCATCTCCACTGAAACTTTTGGCCACAAGCACATTTTTCTCACTAATCTGAGTTTTCAGAGCTAGGTGACAGGAAACAGAGATTTGAAGCTTTGATTTAACTACACAACATCAGAATGTGATGTGTCCCTTGCTGCATTTTTTAAGACACTGTTTGTTAAGTAAGAAAAAAGAGGTAACAACTATTCACCAGTCATAATCCACTGCAAAACAGTGCAACAGGTTGAGCATTGTATGTCAAATTACAAATAATTTACATTTCTTGCTATTTATTTACAGAAAAAAAAATATCTTTTGGTATAAATGTCCATATATTACGTAATTTCAAATGAATGTGCATTAAATATTCTTTAGATATAGAAAAATTTAATAATTTTCTACTATGCCTATTTATATAAAACTTCACTTGAGTAATCTGCTCTCAAGGGAATTCTGGCAGGTAGTGCAAAATTTTTGTATCGTGAAAGGCAAATGCTTCCTTTAAACTTAGCTCCCATTCTTAGCACAGAATTTCATACAAAACAATATTAAAATTTATTCCTAGTTTTATTAATAATAAAGAATGAGAAAGCTTTTAAAAACAGGTAATATGTTACTTGTGTGTTTAAAAGGTTAATTCCAAAATTGGTAATGTAGCTCTTTGAACACCTGTCTTCACAAAAAAAAGAAAAATCTTTCTTTAGGTATGTGCCATACTTAACCATCACAGGGACACTTTTATGCTTTTCTTTTCTGGATATTCATTCCAGTTCCTAAAAATTGTGCCATGGCTTCCATATTTACAAGCCTGAGAAATAATGAAAGCTGCAAACTTTTAGGGCAGGAATAAGATGATGTAGATCAAGTTCAAACACACTAGTCAACTCAACGTAAAGCAGCCCTATCAGCTTAACATAAAGTTGATATAGATCTATCATTCATATGAGTTTTCAGCATAATTTTGGTCACAGCTCACAATGATTAAAATGTTTAAATCAGATTATTTTCCTCTGGTTTATAATACCTCAGCTGTGCTATGGATGTCTTCTCCATTTCCAAAATCATGATCTGCTCCATCAGCATGGTGAGACTGCTGTCACTGAGCATTATTTCAACTGTGATATATCTTACTGACAACATCACCTCCTTTTGATTTACATTGACAGGACTTAAAATACGTAAGTGGAATATTCTCCAAGGCATATAATCAATAGCATCTGGTGCATTTCTGGTATTTCCTTTGCCCTGTTTATACCATTACTGTCTCTGCTGAAGCTATATTACTATAAATGTTTCCAGGAACATATGTTGGCATCTGCTCACCACACTGTTTCTACAGCTCTAACAATTTAAAACCTCAGAGGAGTCTCAGAAGTATTGCTACTTTATTGTTCTAATACTGAAGTTATTGTGATAAATAAGACAATGAAACATACACACCAAAATCCTCTGAGAATTGTGTTGTATTGTGCAACACAAGGTAATGATGGCAAGGCATTTTCAAGAATAATAAAAAAGTCTTATTATCTTGGAAAAATAGTAATTAGATGCTTTTTTACAAGGAAAAGTGGTGTTCAAATATTAAAATCTGGTAACTTTTGGAAATATATTGGCATAAAAGTAAATGTTCCCAAGAACTATTTGGGACAACCTGACTAACAACAAACAAAAATTTTAAGGAAATGTGTATATATGTGTTAATTTAATAATGTATTTTCTGATAGAAGCATTTACATGCTATTAAAAAACATAATTGAAAATTAAACGGGTTACATTAAAGATTGGAGGGCAGAAAGCAAGCTGGGAAAAAAAATCTGATGAACTACAGGTCTGTAGCTGAACAGTGGAGTGGAAAATCTATGTGTGATTTAAATTTAACATCATGGTCTGATTTAGTTATAATAAATGAATCAAGCTGAGTACTCTAAAAGACATTAATTAATTTTGGTAATATGCTAAGCTTAGGCACACCATAATTTATGAAAATATGTATTAAATAAATATAATCTAGCTATTTAACTGTGGAATAGACTTATAAATGCTCCATATGGTAATAAAACAAAATAATAATAATATAAAATAAAATAAGATGCTATTTAATGTGTTCAGGCTAAGCAAAAGAATTTTCAGTGCAACTACTTCCTTTAGGCAGGTGAAGAAATGCTTTGTTGAATCAAGCTAAAAGGTTTTTTCAAGGTCAAATTCTAAGAAAAAATTATTACATTTTAAAAAGAGATCAAACAAGGAAGTTGTTGAAGTTTGCCATTGGAAGTGGTATCAGGACAAGTAAGACATAACGAAGAACTGAAAAGAGTTACTGCATATCATTTGCCAACTGTGTAGAATTCACTCATGATAGTCCTGAACATGCCATATTCTAACATGCCATATTCTCATCTGTATGCCAAAGAGTCTGTGTATGGGGTCTCTGAAAGTTCAACACATTAAACCTGTTGGCCTGATTAATGTACATAATTTGTATTTCTTACAAATCACCTGTTCTACCAAGAGACTGAGGATTTCTTTAGACTAAAAATAAGTCTGTATTAAATTTAATCCAAGATATATTTCAGAAAATATTTCAAAGTCACTTACATAACAATTTAAATGTATATTTTAAAAGGAAAGAGGAAAAAGAAAATGGTGTGATATCACTGTATCAAAAAAGCAATGAAATCAGTATTTTCAAGGTGAAAGAACATACTTCTTGAGTCAGAAAGCAAAATTAGTAACCTCTGGGTTCTGTTTCTAAATCTGGTCCCTTTTCTTGAACTCGTTGTTGAGATTGAGTCAATTATGTCAAAATTGTATTTCTTAGCTGTTTTTAAGCTCATTTGCATGTACAGATGAAGGAGCAGGGGGACCCGTCATCCAGCAAGAATCATTCTGAAATCTGAAACTACATATTTTCTATGCCTGGTCCACCATCTGTGTGTGATAGACACTTTTACTGCTGGAAAGAAATAAGTGCTCCATGGACAGAGAAATGTGTCTCAGAATTGAAGATATATGGTGAATCACCAGTAGGTTAACTTAAGGACATACCTAATGACCCACAGATGCTCCAGTGGTGTCAGAGACGGTCTTGCTGAAGCTGTATCATACTGCATAAAAAACAGAGAGACAGATGAGGGGTTAATTAGTGGATATAGAGGAAGATTAAGAGGAAGATTATTTGCTGCATAGAGCATTAGTGATTGCCTAGGAACCGTGAAACCTGTTCTCATGATCTAATTTCTGGGTTTTGTATTTTGTACTAAACAGAAAAGGAGCAAAAAATGTTAGTTCAAAGTTCTGTTCAGACAGTAAATACATTCTTAAATCTTATAACAGACAAATAAATTGTCAAAAGACGTGCCTGCCCCCAAAAGGTAGAGTGATTTAGGAACAAATCTGAAAATGAGTGTATGTAAACTCTATAAATAACAGACACTAGAAACTTCTATGTGGCACTGTTCGGCATCTTTGTCAATGAAAAGCTGTCTTTTGATTGACACACTGCGGGGAAGGGATGTCATCTAGAGGGACTTTGACAGGCTTGAGAGGTGTGTCCATGTCAACGTCATGACTTTCAACAAAGCCAAGTGCAAGATCCTGCACACAGGTCAGGGTAATCCCAAGCACAAATACAGGCTGGGCCAAGAAGAATTGAGAACAGCCCTGAGGAAAAGGAGTGTTGGCTGATGAGAAGCTCAACATGAGCTGGCAATATGCAACTGCAGCCCAGAAAGCCAATGGTATCCTAGGATGCATCAAAAGAAGCATGACCAGCTGGTTGATAGAGGTAATTCTCTACGTGAGACTCCACCTGGACTGTTGGCCAGAGAAGTTGCGTATGCCCCCTCCCTGGCAGTGATGAAGGTTAGACTGGATGGGGCTTTGAGCAACTTGGTCAAGAGGGAGGTATCCCTGCCCATGGCAGGGGGGTTGAAACCAGATGTTCTTAAAAGTCCCTCCAGTCCAAGCCATTCTATGATTCTATGATTCCCAGCACTAGGTCAACAACTCTCCCACATTGACAGCCACTAAGAGAAATACAGTAGGTGGAGTATCTACTTATAAACACTTTTTGTATTTTCTCTGCATTTTGTTTCACCATTCTTGCCAGGTTATGAAAATAGATATTAACTCTAAAATCTGAGCTCAGATAGGGAAATTTAAACTATTTGCCTATGCTTTCCTCTACCCTTCACAGTATTAACTCAGATTGGATTTTATGTGGTGCAGACATTGAGTTAAATTTACTACAGTGGCTTTCCTAGAATCTATGCTTATTTTTGTGTCTTGATAGGCAGGCCTATAATTACAACAACTAAGTAAATATTACATTTTAAAGTTGTTATTAAACTTTCCACATAACTTGTCTAGTGTTCTGCAATGTTTTTACATTATTAATACTCAGAAAATGATTTCTTGATGGGAAATATCTTTTCAGAACTACCTGAGTAAAATTTCTGCAACAAAAGTAGAAATAAAATACAAATTACATACTTCAGTTAATAATAGAGTATTGAGATTGGCAGTCAGTTATACATTATGTATTATAGCTATACTATTCATACTACTTAGTTGGTTCACTAGGAGACTTTTAACTTTTAGTCCAGAACAAAGAGAAATGGCCAGGAGCATCTTGATTTGACAATAAAAATGCAAAGCTGCTTTGAAAGAACCAGGGGGAGACAGGTTTCACACTGCTTTATTAGCCACTTAAAGATTGGTAAAGATAGCAAGTCTTTTAAATGAGGAATTCCAGCATTTCTCCTATATGTCAAGGTTTTTTTTAGTAGAATCAACTGTAAGCCTAAAAGGACTTCCAATGGTCTTGATTATTCTGTATATATATATATGAACAGATAAGTCCATGGGCAGGTACTTGGTATCTTATTGGAGGTGCTTTTAAGACCAGGCAGCCATCACAGCATCATGTCCTGGATTGTTTTATTTAAGTGCCTCTGCTGTACCTAAGTCTAATTTTCTACTTTTTTTAAGTTTCTAATGTTAGTGCATCTTAATATATTAAAAATATACTTAAATATATGTCAAAATGAAGACACAGTGTTCAGTAGATCTGCATCATATATTTTATGTCATTTTGCATTGATTTTCAGAATGTCAACTTTTAGTCTTAATTCCAGAAAAGAATCATAGAATCATAGAATCCTAGGGGTTGGAAGGGACCTCGAAAGATCATCTAGTCCAACGTCCCCTGCCAGAGCAGGGTCACCCAGAGTACATCACATAGGAACGCATCCAGGTGGGTTTTGAACGTCTCCAGTGAAGGAGACTCCACAACCTCCCTGGGCAGCCTGTTTCAGTACTCTGTCACTCTTACAGTAAAAATTTTTTTTTGGATATTCACCTTGAACCTCCTATGCTCCAATTTACATCCATTACCCCTTGTCCTATCACTGGTCATCACTGAGAAGAGCCTAACTCCATCTCCCTGACACTCACCCCTTACATATTTGTAAACATTGATGAGGTCACCCCTCAGCCTCCTTTTCTCCAAGCTAAAGAGACCCAGCTCCCTCAACCTTTCCTCATAAGGGAGATGTTCCACTCCCTTAATCATCTTAGTAGCTCTGTGCTGGACTCTTTCCAGCAGTTGCCTGTCCTTCTTGAACTGAGGGGCCCAGAACTGGACACAATACTCCAGATGCGGCCTCACCAATGCAGAATAGAGGGGGAGGAGAACCTCTCTTGACCGACTAACCACACCCTTTCTAATACACCCCAGGATGCCATTGGCCTTCTTGGCCACAAGGGCACATTGCTGGCTCATGGTCATCCTCCTGTCTACCAGGACCCCCAGGTCTCTTTCACCTACACTACTCTCCAGCAGGTCAGCCCCCAACCTATACTGGGACATCGTGTTGTTCTTCCCCAAATGCAAAACTCTACACTTCCCCTTGTTGAATTTCATCATGTTTCTCCCTGCCCAACTCTCCAGCCTGTCTAAGTCTCTCTGAATGGCAGCACAGCCTTCTGGTGTGTCAGCCACTCCTCCCAGCTTAGTGTCATCAGCAAACTTGCTGAGGGTACATTCTATACCCTCATCCAGGTCGTTGATGAAGATGTTGAACAACACCAGTCCCAGTACCGACCCCTGAGGGACTCCACTAGTCACACACCTCCAACCAGATTCTACCCCGTTGACTACAACTCTCTGACTCCTTCCCATCAACCAGTTCCTAATCCACCTCACTACCTGATCACCAAACCCATACCTGGTCAACTTATCTACAAGGATGCTGTGGGAGACGGTGTCAAATGCCTTACTGAAATCAAGATAAATCACATCTACCGCTCTACCATCATCTATCCACCTAGCAATTTCCTCATAGAAGGCTATGAGGTTAGTCAAACATGATTTACCCTTGATAAAACCATGCTGACTGCTCTTGATGACCCCCATGTCCTTGATATGCCTAGAGATAGAGACAAGAATAAGTCGTTCCTTCACCTTTCCAGGGATGGAGGTGAGGCTGACCGGTCTATAGTTACCCGGGTCCTCCTTCTTGCCCTTCTTGTAGACTGGAGTGACATTTGCTATCCTCCAGTCCTCAGGCACAATTTCCAACCTTTCCATCTCTCTCTCCCAGTTCCAAGAGGGACAAGAAATCCAGTTTTCATGCCCTCCACCACAAGAACTAGTTCAGCCTGAGATAACATTTGTAAATAATATTGTTTCGTTTGCTTCCTGTTATTATCTAAGTTCATCTTTCCTTCTTCTTTAGGCATTTACAATTATACCAGTTTTGGAACACTTTCTTCTATTTGCCCTTGTTTAGCATTAAGATGTTCTCTTGGCTCTTGGGAAAGGTTCTTGTATATCAGATATGCACATAAGAAGAAAAAATATAATTATATGTGAGAGCAGTATAAGTTTAAGGTCTAATTAACATAGACAATTTGTTGTATGAAACAGATCTGTGGAGGATTGTTGACTCAGACATAGGTGCATTTAAATGGAAAATCTTATTGTACAACAGAATTTCTTTTTTCCAAATACTGTTTAACTTCACAGGTGTTCTGTCAGTTTATATTTTCTTGACTATTTAAGTGTCCAAAGCCAATTCTTCCAGAAACATAATGCCTCCTGAAGCATTATGGTACAAGTAAGTCTATTTTAAATTGAAAACAAGGAAGTTTAATTGAACTTGCTTTAAGCTGCTGAGCCTGGAGAGAGATGTGAAAAACAAAACAGAAAGTCAGGTCACTAGGCAGGTTCTCCTAATCTCACAGGGTATTAATCATGTCCCTCTTAACGAGAAAATTCTATTAGCTACTGCGTTTAAAATTATGTGCAAAAATATTGAAAAGAGCTTATTTTAACAACTATTTTATGGTCAAAGTTTTTAATGGAACAATTGGATTCAATACAACATAACATAGAACACATTTGTTATAAATGCATTCATGTATAGAATTCAAGCTCAGTATTTAGGTGATTGCAAATACATTTAGACACATATTTGGGTAGTGGAGTTGTATGTTTCTTCTCATTCATAAAGTGACTATTTCCCTCCACTGTAGCTCTATTAATCAAACAATACTCTCACAGTGAAAAGATTTTTATACACTGGAAACATCATGCCCTGTGAAAGAACCAAGATAAATAGCCAGTTGAGCTCATTTATGGCTCAGCTTTTCAAACTTGAAATCAGCTCCTGAATGGTATCTAAACTGTTACATTTACATTGCAGCCAAAAATACAATCTAAATTACAGTCCAGTCCTCGTCTTTTCAGTACTTCATTAAATCCTTGGATTCTAAATCTTTAACAAAGCCAAATACACTTAATATTAGCCACTTAAGGCAATTTGTCTATATTGTAATCTGTATTCACGACCTCAATGATGTGAAGCTTTCAATTTCATTCGGGAGACTGCAGGAACCCTCTGCTCCTCATTTCCACGTGGGATTCAGGAGTACCCTGACCTCAGCAATCACATCGCAAACCAGTTCTACCGGCAGTTACTAACTAGTAACTTTTCCCATTGAAAAGTACAGAAAACACACCGGTAGGTATTGTAAGAAAGCATTCTGTCCATGCCGCCTTCCACAATCCCATGCATGTACAGATGAGTTGCATGGAGTTGACTTAGTTGGTTTAGAAATAACTTTACGTGGAAATTTTATGCCTCCTTCCTCTCCCCAGTACTGTACACCATTCAAATATCATAAACCTCTTGGCAAAGAAAAGTAGCAGGAAGGAGTATTGAAGTCATGATGTTTTGTTTGAGTATGTTACCCAGGCATTCTTTGCCATGCCATTTCTCTCCTTTCCATACATGCAGAAAAAAATTCAATGAACAGCCAGCCTGTGAGTTGTGGCTCCTGCTTAAATAGTAAGAAATGACTTGAGGTTGTCTCACTGAGAAAAATCACTAGAATGAAACTGAAAAATCTCATTCAGTAAGTGAACTTCAGTTGCTTTGATTTTTTTAAATATTATATTTTTTTACAATATACATCTGTATATATTGCACTTTCTATTTTATTTGTCTTGCTTATGCTAGGCTTTTGATTGAGAGACACTTCAAACAAGAAACTGATAGTGCCACTTCAAATGAAGTTTTCCAGTTATTAATTTAATTAGGCAGTTATTAGGCATTATGATCAGTAAATACTAACTGGTTGTTAAAAACAAATTCAGACATGATTAACTGTGTAAGAAGTACATATATATTGTATTACTATAAAACTTCGGTTTTATAAGGTTGTACTAAACAACTGCTATTTCAAGTGCTTATAAAACTTAAATACTCTATGAAATCTGGTTCTTTAGCCTGAATGTGACAGATTATTCACTAGTAATTTGCTTTTTAAAAAAAAAAATAATTCTTGTTATTTGTGGTTGCTGAATGTTGACCTGGATATTGAGATTGTTAGCATATGCCTGTGTTGTGCTACTAGAAGATTTGGATGGGCCTGGATTTGCCCTGCTGTGTGTCAGTGAACACACACTGCAAAAATTAACACCAGTAAGAAAACAACAGTGTGTAACAGTCCCTTTAGTCCTCATCATCCAGTAAAAGAAACCCTTAGTCTTCTGAAAAGTAGAAATCAATGACTGAAGATGATCCATACCTTCACCTTCAAGGTGAGTGAAATATGTTTTGACCCATGGATTCAGGGAACTGTTGGGGTTGGATGGGACCCCTGGGGACTGTGCAGTCTGACTACTCTGCTTAGAGTCAGCAGATGATGTCTTCTCCTAATAGCAGCTGCATTAAGCAACTTACGTACATGCAGGTCTGGTTCTTTAAACGAGAGAACCAAAAGCCCCCCTGCCGTTAAAAATTTTTGCGAAAAGAAGCCATTGTGAAGATGTTTTTCAGATGGATATAGACATGTTTTCAGCCCCACACTAAGCTATAACTTTCTGATAAAAAGCAAAGCACTCTCGTGTCTTTATATCCTGCTTGGACTTCATAATCCCTACACTTCATTAGAAAGAGCACTAAATTTCTATTTTAAACAAAGAGCTCTTGCATATGATTGCATCATTGCAGTTTGGGATTTATTCTGCCTCAACAGTGGCTAATTCTGTAGCCCCAAGACAATGTACACCACATCAAAAGATGCTCAGGGAAGGAGGTTTAAGTTAACATGTTATAGTTCAAGCTGGAATACATGCACAGTTAGCAGCAAATACTCAGCTGATCCTCAGTGGTGTGTTCATATAGTTTTTGTTTATGTCTGAGCTGTAACAGAGAGACAAAGGAATTTCAATACCCATTGCCACTGGAAGCAGTGTCTAATGGAATCTATGCTAAGAAAGTTATTGACCTTTCCAAATATACCACATCACCAAAATGTGTTCAGAGTTTCCAGATGATTTTTACTTGCAGTAGAAAGCTCTCATTCTTAGCTTATAGATTTAAAATGGTGATGACTTGGGACCATGCATATAAATGCTTATGCACAGTTAAAAGTGTGTCTAGGGTAAATGCCTGCATAACTACTTGCTAGATTTGAGCTGGGAGTGAAAGGAAAACGCATGAACAATAACTGAATCTCACACATTTCCATTTTTAGTCTGAAACTCCCCATTTCAGTCTGTTCAGAGAGGTTTCAAATTTTATTGCCATGGTAGTAAAAACAATGAGCCAATAGCAAGTCCCCATCCAGTCAGTGAAAATTCCAAAACTTAAAAATCTGATCCAGTAAGATATTTAAACCCATGTGATTCCTTAGCACAGGAGTAGTCCCATTGAAGTCAATTAGAACAACTTCTTTGCTTAAAATAACGCATGGAGTAAGTATTCTGCCAAACTGGGACCAAAGAGAAAGTGTGTCATAGAAAAGAAAACAGCTATAATTCCTATTTTCTGTTGGGGACTATCAATATTTTTACCCTATGTTTCACATCTGGGCTCAGCCTTCCTTATTTAAATAATTCAACTGGCATTAAGAACATGTAGACTTTCCTTTTTTTAAGGAAGACTAAATTGGGACAGAAACAAAAACCTCACAACAACAATAAAACATAACAGCTAAAGAAGACCATAAAGGAAGTTCACCTAAACATTATGAGACAGCTCTCCAAATTATTTGTGTTCCAGTATCTCCCACATGCAAAAGATCATTTCACCACAGTTATGGACTGAGAAATTCACAGCCTGTGAGCTCAGGTTGTTCATAATAAATTAAGACCAAATTATTTAGCATGAGTTTCTGGGGAGGCTTGCCATGAATGTTAGCATGTTCCCTGACTACACCCTCAGCATATGCTTGCATTCAGAGATCAGCTATTTCATGTGATCAGACAAAATGTCCTTGTTCAAACCTCGGTCCATAATGCTAAACACTTTAGCAGAAATGGAACAACTTGATATCTTGAGAGTATTTTCTGTGCTTTTCTGTCAATTGAAAGTCAACTCATAAAAAGAAGTCAACATCTAGACATTCATACTCCTTGTAACTTAGTATATATTGGAAATTTAGTTTCATATTTTTGCTAATGCAGTACACAATTAGATGACATTAGCTTTACTTTGTTTCTTGCCCTGTTTTTAGTCTTCCAACAAACACAGTAATTAATTATTGATGGATATATAATTAATATTACACATTTTCAGAATGAGTTTAATGACTCATTGAGACCATGAAATAATTTCTATTAGAAGACTCACCCTATATAATTTTGCCAGAAAATACTGATTTGTATGTCATGTACTGAAATTCAATCTGGTTTTAGTTTTAGCACACACTGGGTAATGCATCTTTTTTTCACATCCCACTCCACTAGTCATACTCTTCAAAGACAATAAATATCACCCTTGTAGTTAGCCTAGCATAAATCCAATATTTAGGAAAAAAATAAGGGTGCTTATGACAGTTTGTAACAAATGGATTTTGAAGACCCTCGACCCTAGGAAGGTAATTATGTGATTTAATGGGGTCCACAGTAGCTGCAATCTGATTAGAGAACTGATAACCTCAGTGTTGACCATGAATCTGTCAATACCTTCCTTTTTACTCAGAGTGTTTGTTTAAGTACAGCTAGATTATACTTTAAAAAAGATCTATTGCAGCAATTTCAATCTGATTGTAATGCATAAACTAAATATTAGTGTCACTAATGTCCTGCTTGTTTGTTTTATTTGCTTTATTGTTACAATTTGTTTGAGCCTGGGGTGAAGAGGGGGAGACACTATGAGTGTCTTACACTCAGACAGTTGAAATAAAAAGCGAATTAAGGTGGAGTGTTGAAGTATTACAACACACTTCGTCATGAAAGAAAAATATAAACTGCTTTTAAGAACTCTGAAAGTCACTCTATGGAGTCAGCTAGAATAGCTTATTTAAGAGACCTTGCAATATTTATTAAATAGCATCACTAAAGAATTTTTTACTTGGTGCTTTATTCAAAAAGATTAAGATGAGGGAATTGAAAAGTCTTTTGATCTTCTGTTTGTTACAGGTGCACTCAAAGAGGTCAACTAAATTCTATAGCTGATAGTTAATGGAACACATAATCTAAAGCAAATGTTCTACTCTCTAAAATGTCAAGAGAATTTCACCTTGCTGGGTAAAACTTCCTTTGCCCCAAAAGGCATTACTGTATGCATACATCTCCCTTTGGTTATTGTGTATAATTAAAAATTCTCTAATACTCCCAAATATTTTAATGTCTGTCATTTTGATAAAGAGATCTATGCAGAAGTTAGATCTTTAATTGCAATTTGACAGACACCACAGATGCAAACACAGCTCTAACCTAAAAGTTGATGACTTGCAAAGAAGGTAACAGAAGGTTAGTGGTTTTATTGCTGAGTTTCTACTGTGAAACTGGGCATACTGTAAAACATGTTGACTTCTTGTCAACTTCAGGAAAGTGTACTGTCATTTATTGCCAGGAAAGCCAGTGTTTGGTTATTGAAGTCATCAGCAATTTGATGAGGAGTAGTTATTTTGGACACACGACTCTAGAATTACTAACTTCTTAATAGATGTTGATAAAAGGAACCTGAGAAGCCATCCAGTATATCAAATACACTTTTTTTCTGTTCAGTTAAATCATATGATGCAGTCCTTTTTATGTATCTATCGTCAAGCTCCACCTTAAAACTATTTAAGCATTTTTGGCTTTTATTGCTGTGTGGTAGTGGTGTGGTCCAAACCTCACTCATTTGATGGTTAAAAACCTTTCTGTTAATTTCCACCCTAGGCTTATTCATGACCACTTTACTTACCTTTGTTCACTTGCCAAACACCGCTTTTAGGCTAAAATAGTCTTCTTTTTACTCCCTAGAGTTTAAATTTGTGAGCTTTTAACAGAGAGAAAAAATATTTTCTAAGCTTTCCTCTTACTACCCTAATTAAGAAAAGCTGTTCTAGCCTCCTGTCATAAAATTATCTCTCCAAATTAGTAATTAGCCAATAGTCTTTTTCTGTACTTCCAGAAGTCTGAATGTCTTCTAGAGCGCGGGGGAGCAGAACTACACACATTACTTCTCTGAACTGAACCCAATATCTTGCACCACCTTCTCTTTGTGTTTCTCTTTGTGATGTCTCTGTTTTCAGAGCTGCATCATGTTGATAGCCTACAGAATTCCATAAATTAAAACATGCTTCTTTTTACATGCACAACCATGCACTTTATTGCATGAAATGTCACATTATTTATATTTTTCCAGTCCACTAGGTCATCCAGTTCTTCTTCTTGGAATTGTATAAAGAATGGTTATGCCTTTTATCTTTGGCTTATTGTCTTCTTTTTTTTTTCTACTTTTTGTGAAAAGTCTTTTATGAAATTTTTAATCCAGTTCACCCAAAGAAGAAATGTGGCAATGCTTTCCAAAGTAGTGAACACATGCAGGCTTCCTCTTTTCCAATGTCTTCACGCCAATGCCTTGTTCATCCTCTTCTGTACAATTCTTCTGAAGTACAGTTTTACTAAAAGGTCTTCAAGTGAAATAATTACTGGTAAATATATGACATTTTCTTTCCTTAAAAAATGAGCTATAAAAAAATTTACTAGTTTTGGCAAATACAATCAACCTTTGGTAAATTATCTTTGCAACTCCTTGTGTTGTCTTTATATTATCTGAAAATAATTCATTTAAAATAAGTATTATTTGTCCAGTCTTCTGAAGGACTTCGTTTCACCAAAAAAAATGACCAGTGCTAACAAAGATACAAGTACTGCTGGTGAGATTAAATACAAAGTTATTATTTTAATCTAGAGTAAACTTTTACACACATGCTCAATTCCAACACTTCCCAAATACATCAAATTGCAGACCTTGAACTCTAAATTTGGGGTTATTCACAGAAATGAGAGCAGAACAAATAGAAACAATAAAAAAAAATTATTCACTGCTACCATGCCTATGTCTTCAACTTTATCCCAAAAGAAAAAAGTAACAAAATTAAAATAATATAATTTAATTTTTGGTTTTTCTTGCCCGTAATCGTCCTCATAAGTTGTCTAACAAATATGCCTCTTTGTGCCAGTTATGAAGCTATGACCATCCGTATGCTGACACGGAGCAATAATATTGCAAATATAGGTACAGGTAAACAGGCAGTATCTGGTAGCAATTTCTCATTGCACTAGAGAGGTACAACTGGAAAAGGTGCCTACGCAAGTACAAATATATCACATCATTGCCAGATCAACTTGATTGAATTTGAGATATTCTTGATGGACCTAATTAGAAAATAATAGTAATTAAAAAAAAAAAAAAAAGCTAGGTGGTTTTCAAGCCAGCCAAAAACAGCCTTTGGAAAGCACCAGTTTGTAGCAACTGAGAACCTAGACAATTTAAGCATCATGTTCAACGTTGTAAAGAAGTCCTTTTACTGGGAAGACCTCACATTGATTTCAATAGAACATGTGTCTGAAAAACAAAAACAAAAACATAATAAAAAACCAAACCACCAGAGCATTAGCCAGAAGCTTTGTGTATTCTTTGCATAAAAAATAAGAAGAGGAAGAAATAAAAGATGAGGAAAGAAATGTTCCCTGAAAATTTTTAACTCACATAATGTTAGTAATCTTGGTGAATGTGAATGACTGATTAATATGTATTATTTAAATTATTGAAAAGCTAGTTCAAAAGAAGAAAATTTGGCAACTGATATTTTAAATGCTACTTAGACTTCCTTTTCTCCTTAATGAATGATTTTGCCTGTAAATTTTTTACAATAGGGTTAATTAACAACACAGAAAAGAGGTTGTTTTATAGTTTGAAAAATATGGATGAAGCTGTAACTAATGTGTAATAGGAAACAGATTTTTTTCATTTCAAGTGGTGAATATATTAAAATTATGAAAAAGAAAACATTAATTTATGATTTATCTTAAAACTCTATTGTGATTTTTATTTATTTAAAGTAAATGCAATGTGAATGTGCTTTAAATTGTTTTTTTAATAACATAAATTAACAACATTTTTTTAAATTATCTGGTAAAAAAGTATAAAAGATACCTTATGTCAACATCTATGGCTTCCTCAGGAAAAAAAAAAATAAATTAAAAAATTATAAAAAAAACAAACCTCTAAAACCTTCCCTCTGCTAATATCACCTGCTAATTAACCACAAAAATTCCAGTGGTATGTCTGACGATGAAACATGGTTTAACTCTGTGGGACTTTCAGAGGCCTGTTAAAAACTGAACACTTAAAAATAACCATCTTAAAGCCACATCTGTGGTTTAGGGGGTTGAATTTACCTTTCAAGGAGTTTGTTTCCTTTTATTTTATCCTCTTCAAGGGAGAATGTCCCTCCCTGGTTCCAACAGGTTGCTCATTCTCCTGACCTGGAGCCCTGGTGATTTGGTCACCTAAAGCAATTTGTCTCTCTGTCTCTCTGTCTCACCCTCTCCCCATACACCCCCCTACCCCCCCTTTCTCCATATCTATTCCCTCTCTTAATATACATTAATTCACTCTTGCCACGCAACATATTTATGTGAAACATGGATATATATTTATGACTAGTTCTTACTCTAATATCCTACAAAACAACAGCAAGAAAAGTAGTATTTTATAGCAAAAGACCGATCAGGCAATAAGATATTCACAATTCACAGCTTAGTTAAGTCATACTTTTAAGCCAGGTTTAAAGTTAAGAGTTGCTTCTTTGTCCAAGCATATTCATTCCAAATATAACAGCTCAGTCATCAAAACTCAGTGAAAAGCTAGGCAGCATATGTCTTAGTGCTACTGATTTTTTTTTTTTTTCAGATTTTTTCTAATACTCTTTCTGAAGACTCTTTTCCAGTGCAATATTTCTTTGAAGGCTTACATAGCTTTCAAGTGCCAAACCACATGCTCTTATGTCAGTAGCCTGCTTATAAAAGATAAGGCAAGAGAGGCTGACACAGTCAATGTATCTTTCAGTGATCAATAACCATATGTAACAAAAAGGTGGCCTCATTCTCCCTTTGACATGGTACAAGTTAAATTGCCTAAGGACTTTTTTCACTGACAAATATATGTTTTATTGTATTATTTATAGCCAGTGTAGCAGCAACACAATGGTTTATACTCAGAGGTGCCAGATATGCTTTCATATTTGATTTGTATGTATTCCATCAAAATGTTTATATTTTAATACACTGTGGTGTCCAGCTTTAAATAGCTGTCAGCAAAGTAAACCTGCTGACTAACAAGCTCAGACCCACAGAGGAGAATTCAGACAGCAGAGTGTTTTACTGCAGGGTTTCCTTTTCTAGAACTCAATCCTCACCACAGACCCTCAAACACTGTGGCGAAGGTCATTATTACTCTCAAAGTATTTAGTAAATGCAGCTGCTTGTGGAAACTAGAGATAAGTCAAGAAATACTGCTGAAAGGTGCACATTCCTTCTCTATTTAGATGAAAAAAAGGTGTGAATTATGGGAATAGAGTGTAAAAAAGCTCCCACTCATTTGATTAGCAGGAAAAATGAATTATCCTTTCACTAATCTGTATGTCAGAAAAATCAATTTCAGAGTTAAGACTTAAAGTACTAGTTTGTGCTTATTTTCCTTTCATAAAAGCTGTTTATCTTCCAGATTTTCATACCTAAATTTATGAACTCATGACTATTTGCTATTCTCTGACTCAACTATTTGCATGCTAACAGGTGAGCATGCAATTAGTTATACATGCTTTTGCCAGCACTGAGGCATGCTAAAAGTGTAATGGGGGAAAGGTAGACCATTTAATTTCATTCATTCATGTCGTTCTACTCTGCTCTTGTGAGTCTCCCACCTTCAGCACTGTGTCCAGTTCTGGAACCCCCAACATAAGAGGGACATGGAACTCTTGGTGTGAGTCCAGAGGAGGGCCACAAAGGTGATGAAGAGGCTGGGGCACCTCTTCTGTGAAAAAAGGTTGAGACAGTTGAGGTTATTCAGCCTGGAGAAGAGAAAATTCCAGAGAGACCTTATAGTGGTCTTCCAGTACCTGAAGAGGTCTAGAAGAAAGCTGGGGAGTGAGTTCTTATGAGGGCATGTAGTGAGAAGACAAAGTGAAATTATTTCAAGCTGAACCAGGGTAGATTTAGATTAGATATAAGGAGGAAACTGTTTTTTGTGAAGGTGGTGAAACACTGGCACAGATTGCTTAGAAAAGTTGTAGATGTCCCCCTCCCTGAAAGTGTTCAATTCCAGGTTGGATGGGCTTTGAGCAACCTGGTCTATTGGAAGGTGTCACAGTTTTAGCCAATAACTAGGTGACAGATGGTCCCTGCTATCCACCCACTACCTTCCCAGGGGAAGATAAAAACAGGAGAAGGGGGGAGAGCCTTTAAAATTGGAAAAGAACTAGAAAAGGTTTAATAAAATAACAAATAGTAATTATTATGGTGAATTACATATGAATAGATAAACACAGAATCGACATTCCTCAGCTGATAATTACTTCCCAACCAGAACAGTCCCAAACTGGATTCAGCAGCAGATGAGAGTGCCCGAGTCCAGGGTCCCAGTGACAGTCTTCAAAAGCCTTGGAGTGGATGTACTTGTCCTACCCAGGTTGCATCCACAATCAGCAGAAGACTGAACTGCAGTGTCTTTTTCTGCTCTTTGTTCAACTTGTTTATCCAGGCTCTTCTACTTCTCTGATCAAGAAGCCCATGAGAAACACACCCCAGGTTTCATCTTTGATGACTTAAAGATGACAGTCTTCTGAAAAAGAGGCAGGTATTTCTGATAACTTCAAATTTTGAGATTTTGAGGTACGTGAAGGTTTGGAAATGAGCAAAGAACACGTATGTCATAATCTCTCAGGTTTTGAGCCATTTTCTATTTTTTTTAACAAGTAAAAATCTCTTACTGATAATTGTACAGCATCTGCAGTAGAGCAAAGGTTTCAGTTTTGGATATGACTCAGAAGGAATGTCAGAAACCTTGAGCTGGAATTTCTTCTGTTTGCCAGGGTTTCACAAAGGTAAAGAAGTGAGATGTGTGGGAAGAAGCTGCTTTGTGGTTTTGTTTTTTCCTCATGGAACATAACAGAAGGAAATGTCAGTGCTTGTGAAAGGAAGAAGTTGATAGCCAGGTCCAAAGAAAAAATTATTTAATGGAATAATGAGATTTGGGCAGCGATAGTGTTGATGGTGTGCTTACATGTGTCCATGTATAGTTCTTTCACAAATTATTTGGCACCTTTAGTGATTATTAAAAGGTAAACAAAGATTATACAGAGTTTAAGACAAAAGAACACAAAGCCTGATAAAATTATTTAGCCACTACAGAGTGTGTTTCTCTTTAAAAACAAAAATAGCTCCTCTACTGAAAAAATTACATTGCAGGATGTTACACCTGATCTGTTTTCCTTTTTATTCTGTTGACCAGGTAATGTTAATGTTTTGCTTGATAATAACAACAGTACATTTTCCAGGAATGCAGGGTTTTTTTAATTAATCCTTTCAGAAAATTATGCCTGGAAGCCACATCAGCCTCATTTCTGCTTGTAATTATTTAAGGCTTAAAAACTAGCTAGAGATCTTTAGGAAGTTGGAATATTCTGCTTACTTTTTCTCAGTGCCAGTATAATTTTTGGGTTTGGTTTGTGTTTAATTAATGCAAAATCATCTTCATGCACTAAGAAGGAACAGGAGAAAGTGGCATTTATTTATTTATTTATTTATTTATTTAGAAGATGCACACAGCAAGAAATTTCCCCTGGGTAACGTACATTTGAAGTGTATTCCCTAGAAGCTTCTGCAGTTTTGCTTTGGCTTTTTCTCTAGTGTACACAGAGAAATCGGGAAAGATATGCAATATAGCCTGAATACTGAAACTTTTGCAAAGGTTTCCTGATAATGGCAGTAGATTTAAACTATTATGCTATAATTTTTGGAGGAGACAATGTCACAGCAGCAGTCTAGCTAGTTCAAGCTATCTGTTCCAAGTTTCTCATTATGAAACACAATTACAGAGGTGATATGCAGGAGACTGTGAACCCATCAATCTAATATTTTTCTCCTACTGATACAGTAGCTGCAGTCAGCATGATCGTTTTTTTACTTATCTAGGAAAATGGTTTAACTTTTTATTACAAGCATTGATATAAGTTATTATTAAAGTTATATATTGAAGTAGGGAAAAATTGCTTTAAAAATTTAGGAAGCAAGAGACAAGGTTTCCAATGTATACATGCAAAAAAAACCCAACAAAAAAAAGCAACAAACAAAAAACCCACAAGAAAATCTTATTCAAGATGCCTCGCTGAAAAAGAAGTGACTCCATGACTTCTCCCGCTTTACTTCTGTCTCACTCCTCATGCCAAATGTATCAAAGAACTAAAAACAGTTGTTCAGATGAAGGAATTAAAGATACAGGAATAATTTTACTTTTGATCATTCTTAACCTTTACATTTTACAGATCTTAATATCCCTTTATCAAAGATTTTTCCTTATTCTAATTTACTAGACTTAGAGTGTTTTTTGCTTAGTTTTCTTCTGCTGCTTCAAGTTACCTTGTGTAACTGCTGTGATTCGATGTGTGCAACAGAGGAATAACTGTTACCTTGCTTTGTCTCTTGTTAGCCACAGAAATACTGTCTACATGGGGCTGAAGCCAGGAGCCATTTCCTAAATAACAGAATGAGGTGGATTGGTTCTGAGAACACTTAGACATCAATTTGGCAGTACCTTAAAATATGGAAGATGCAACATATCAGTTGCTAACAGTCAAGCTACATATTCATGTGAATATACAGCTGGAGTAATTTATATAAGCACAATGCAATCAGCAGAGCTGGAATTTGGATAGAACAATGGAGCTATCCCTCTTCCTATTGAAAATATAATCAAGAGACTATTTTTAGTCATCACAAGTAAATATCTTAATTATACACTTCTGCCAAAAAATTAAATTCCAACATCATGGGTCATTATGCAGGAACATTAATTTAATTAATATTGACTCACAGTGAAGAATATAATCTATTTAAATGCCACTGTCACTTGCCTTAGAATCTGGAATGATCCTACTTGATCTAAGTATATTTTGTACAGCTGATGCTCAAGGACTCCATTCTGTGATATCTTTTTTCATATACCTGTAGAAAATAGAAGCTTTCTGTTATAGGAGAATTTATGGTTTCTACCCTAAAATATTCACATCTGAAAAATAAAATAAAATAATAATAATTACAAAGTTTACAAATCAATGTAAAATAAAAATAATCTAATATACACCCCTAAATTCAGAGCAGGAGCAATATCCTGCTGACCCCCTAACCAATAAATTATTTTTTTCATCTACCACTTATTAATTCACTCAAAGCAGAATAGTTTCCAAAACAAGTTACTATTTTGAAAGGAAAAAAAAAAAAAGAGAGAAGCAAAAAAAATTAGTTTGGATTTATCTGATCACAGGAACACATCCTGTCGACAGATCCAGTGGGATGGATGGTGTCCAAAAAATACTAATCACATTTCTCTATAAACAAAGTGCATTCTGGAAGCTTATAATCCAAACATTTTACTGAAGTACTAAGTGCCTTTAAAAAAGTCCTGCAC
Organism: Apus apus; assembly: GCF_020740795.1. Taxonomy (NCBI): domain Eukaryota; kingdom Metazoa; phylum Chordata; class Aves; order Apodiformes; family Apodidae; genus Apus; species Apus apus. Next base: position 163,342,352 of record NC_067282.1, read on the forward strand.
AATAGCAAGAACTGTCAAAATTACTTTGGTTATAGATAAGATTGTGCTTTAACTTTCATCATGTGTTTTTGCAAGCAATTGTTCACTTTGTGCAACTTCAGTGTCTCCATACTCAGAGCCTCTGACAAGTCTTCTGCTCTTCTGATATTTTAGTAGCAGAGCTAATACATGCTTATGGGTGGTTGTGGGGCAAAGAAAGAATCAGTTCTGTGGTCTGTGTGTTGGTATTTAAAATGTCACAGTGGAGTCTAATAAAAATGTTAGCAATGAAGGGCTGCAGATTTAACTTTTGCTCATCTCATTACTCTAAAGTGTAGAACAAAGGATGCTGAACACATTTACAGCACAGCCCGCTTGCTGAGTTGCTGAATACCTTGTTATACCTGAATACCTCTCAAGCCAGCAGCATGAAATGCGGTAAATTTCTCTGAGGCAGCACTTGGGTGTAGAGATTCAGCAGCAGGAGGCCCTGTGGGTCCACTCTCACCTCTGAACTCTTGGAACCCAAGAGACATGAAGTCTAAGGCATACAAATTACAAATTAAAGTAGAACTGTGACTTTTCAAGGCTTTCCATGTTTAAATATTGACCTGGAGAAACAGATGCATGTTGGAGGATATTTGGTTTGTATTCCACCTGATTAGTTTTCAAGATATAAATTAGAGTCTACAAAGGGAACAAGTTTTCTGCAAAACAGTTTGAGGTTGGTGTGTTCCAGAATGCAGAAAGAGGAATAGGAAAGGGCAACAGTCCCACTTTCTCTGTCAACACACAAACTAAATGCTGTATGGATTCCTGGTCAGGGAAAGGCAAACCAGAAGACCTCCATATCCCAGAATCCTGCTGTAGGAAGTCCTAACTGTGAACTTTCTCTGTCTCACTACACTTAAAATTTCATTCCAGGCTTTGAACTTCTAGCTAATTCTATCTAGCAGTAGTCTAAAAAAAAAGTTGGTAGGGAATGAGAGAGGGATCCTGAAGGTATTTGAGGTTATCTCCTGTTGTGAAAACGTGGGGATTGTCCTCTATCTCCTATCCCCCAGTTTTTTCCATGACCTTCCTCTCCCATCCACTGTTCATGGTTTCTCAGTTCTTACAAATGATCCAAGACTCTCTGTTTTCTCCCTGTGGATGACTTCTTTCCCCTGAGTGGTTTAGAGTGACTGTAGAAAATGTCCTGTGCCATTACCAAGTCTTCAAAGCACCACACCACTGGATGGATCCCTGCCATAACAAAGATCGCTGTGCTCTCATCCATCCAAACACCCATCCTACCACTCACTCCAGGGCTGAAAATGCATTACCCTGCCCTGACTCCCCACTTTCCTCTATCAGCAATCCACCAAATAATCCTCATCTTCTTTCCCATTGCTTCTTGAAATTACTCATACCAGACCTAGAGTTATTCAAAGCATTATATAAACCACCTAAAATTAAGTGCAATACTGAGACTTTGGTTTCCAAGAACATGCTCAAGCAGCCAGGTCCGATTTCTTACCAGTTTCCTTCAAATTCAGTTTGTCACACCACTGAAGCCCCTAATCAACGTTTCTGTAAATGCCTTACTCATCTGTCACCCACCAAGTCTTCCATTTGGTTCAAAAGCTTCCTGCAGAAGTTATTGTTCACTAAATCCCTATTCTCACCCAACTATTCACCTAGAATTAAACTTGCCAATCCTATTTCTCCCAGGAAATTAAAAAAAAATCTATATTTAAAATCCAGTAGGGTAGGGCCCCATAAAAGGGAAGGGACTGTAAAGAATACACCTGAAAAAAAAACCAACCAAACTAACAAACAAAAAAAACCCAAACAAAAGCAAAACAAACAAACAAATAAAACCAATACAAAACCCCAAAAAAACAACACAAAAAAACCAACAACAAAAAACCCCAATCAACAACAGCAACAAAAAACCTCAAAACTTAATGGTCCTATTTGGTCCTCATAGTGACTAGGGAAGAAATTAGATTCTAGGACGCAAGGTGCATAGGCCCAGGGTGTGGGGGTTTCCCTTCACTTTCACTAATATGGGAAACAGGCTCCAGGCAATCACAACTGTGAGAAGTCACTTGCTTTGTGCCTGAGCTCTTCATTTTTCTCCATCTCAGGTTGCCTGCTGTAGTATCTGTGACTCACAACCTTTTAGGCAGCTTTTTCTTTCGCCTTTTTCAAACTGCCAGTTAATCGCACATGACCTGTGGACTCCAGCAGGCAGAGAGGCCAGGATACTGCACAGCTGTGAAAAGCTGTGCTTCTCCCAGTGCCAGGAACTCTTGCCACATAATCCAGTGCACAATCCCTGCAGCCTTCCTGCCTGTGACCTGGTGGGTCAGGGACAGGAGAGGGTGACGTCTCACCCAGTGTAGGCTGTTTCACACAATGGAATGGAGGAAAGCTGACAGGTTTTCACAAAACCCTGAGTGATTTAAGACCACAAATGCTATTGATTTTCAGAGTCCTGCACCTCTACAACATTCAAGAACACTTTCCAGCTGCTTGTTTCAGGAGTAAATGTAAGTACCCACCCTCTTTCCACACATGCTCTAATCGCCAAGGCCAAAGGCCACACTATGGACCTAGAAGTCTGCCCCAACCCACTCCAGCCACATTTGCCAGTAGATCAGCCCTGGGACCACATTCCCAGATGTGTGGCACAGAACACTGCTGTGGTAACAGGAGTCACCAGGAGCATTTATAGCTCAATTTGTCACCATGTGCAAGGTAGCACTCGCTGTTTACTGTGGAACTGTGTGGAAGAAAATTTTGTGCCCCTGAGGAGAAATGGAGAAGTCTGAAGTCTTGAACTGATAGTGATTTCCTTGCAGGACAGTGGCCTCTATCAGGCGATTGTTGGCCTTTCACCTACCACTCCTCCCTCAGGTACAATTTAAATAGGTCCCTGCATGCAACTATTCTGGATTGAAACTCCATTTTCTTACATATCTCAATAAGATTAACTGGACAAAAGCTTTAATTTCAGAGTCTGTATGAGTCTACTTCAGAATAGCCATTTTGCTTCAAAGCCATACTACTCAAATCCATAGTAGCCTCCATATGTAGAAGCCTTTGGCTAAGGACCATCTAAACATTGAGGGACATTTAGGTAGAGACATCTATATTGTCTTGCAGCTATAATAGAAATCTGAAAATAAAAGTCTCTCGAAGAGTTCAGATATGTTGTACATGTGGTGATTTGCTACTGCATATCATTAGGTCAATCTTATTTTTTAATGGACAGTAGCTGGTATTAAAAATATTTTTATTCAGCTGCAAGTTTAGCTCCTATTGGTTTAATAAATACTTTTCTAGCAACATAGTATTGGTGCAGAGTTATGCAACCATCTCCTGCAGACCCATGCAGTACCACATCTGTGGTAGTGTCAAGGTGACGGCACCTTGAATTAAGAGAGACTTCAACAGCCACTTCAGGAAAGAACTCTGGGTTTTTATGCTTTATAAAAATTGCAATGCAAATAAACCACTTAAAATGTAATTGACTTTATTGCAATGTAACTGCTGGTGACATTTGCATTTTATTCAAGACTATCTCCACAGAATTGACAAGCCGTTGTTTTCCCATCAAAAGCTCCATCAAAACCGCATCATAATGCCACTAGAGAATTAGTTTAAAATTACTAAGATAACGTCACTGGAATATTAATTAACTTCACAAAATTTCTTTTAAAGTTGTCATAAAAGCTTCTTTGTTAGAAATTGGATAATAATACCTACCAAATAAATGTCTTGCTTTAGCAGCACACCACTACTTAAGACAATATTCATGTACACACTTTTAGAAGATCCTGTAGGCGTCAGCTGGGTATCCTTCAATTATTTTATATGTGGTATTTTGAACTGACTGCAATAAGATATTTTTCTGTGATCTCCTGAATTTTATTTTCAACACTTTGAAATAATCTTACTGAATGAATTAATGTTTTTACCCAGTTAAAACTTTATTTGGATTAAGGAAGAGTGTTTTTTTTAAATGCAAAAGCTATTCCACTTGGAAATGCATTTCACTTTCAACATGATTAACTTTGCAAATGTGTTCTCACATGGATTATTCAGGAATAGCTAATTTCTTGTGTTATTAAGATCTGATAAAGTTTCACAGTTCCCATAAGGTGCAGGAAGTATTATCACCTTTGCACAGATGGTGAATTTGAAGCAAAATGCCAAGGGAAAATAAAGTCATTGACATTACTTGAATTAGATCTCCAGACACTCTTGCAAGCACACTTCTGATCAGCTATCCCACTTGTCTCCCTTATAATTATATAGTCTTCCACAAGTGCTGAAACAAACAAAATCCTGGGCTTGAAATTAAAATATTTTCTTTCATTAAAAAATTGTCTTATATTTACATCAGAATGATTCCTACTAAATTTATTTATTGGTGATTTGTAACTAAAAAGGGGAGTTCTATTTTAAATAATTGTTGCTTATTAGCAGAAAATTCAACAGCACATAGAGTCTGATTTGGATAGGCAATCCCAGCCATATACATTTCTGAGATGACAAACCACTAACTGCTGTTAACATATATAGCTACATATTCTTACTACTTTAAAAATTAATAATCATGCCATTATCATACTGTAGGGTGAAAATCTCTTCTGTGCTAGCTCCCTTAAAAAAGTGTTTCATGTCTCCTTTTTGTTAAACATATCTACAAAAAACCCAGTATTCATAAATCATTAGAAAGTCTACTGCAAATAGTTTTCACACAGCCCGTTGCAATCATATATTAAATACACAAAAACACACTAGAGGTCATAAGTGGAGTAAACTAGGATATTTACTTTAAACAAATCAGATTATTAGAACAAAACATTATTGCATAATAATCTTTCAATAGGATTAAAAACTTAATATAAATTTTCTTTTCAGAACTGAACAACTCCTTAATACATGATTCATAAAACTATAATATATTTCTTAAACTCTCTTTGTATTAAAATAATTCTTCTGGTTTTAGTTACAATTAAACATAGATGTGAGTGTCCTCTTTCTTCAGATGACTTAGTGTACTTGAGCAAGATCAACAACTCCTTCACAGCAGACACTACAGCTTTTTCACTGGCAGCATGCAGAACTCCAGCTGCTAAACCTCAGAATCTTTATAACAGTGAATAACAAAAGCAATTTGCATAATACAATCCTTTTGTGTTCGTTGAGATTCCTCATATCATTAAGTGATTTTATGGGTGAATGAGGAGTCCAAAATCTGGCCTGGAGAAAAGAAATCTCATTAAAGCTTATTCCTCCTTTCTGAAAAGACAATGGATGTGAAAATATAATGCAGTATGTCTGCCTATTGTGAAGCAGCAGTACGTACACACAGACAAACATTAACTTCCTTATCAGCACAAACTGCAGGAGATTCACACATACTGCAGGAATGACTCCTCTGCAGCTCATTCTGCAAAGAAGATGGAGAGGATGATCATTCTTGGCTTGAAATTGTATTATTACACAAATGGTAAATAATAGGAAAACATGTGAATGGGTTCACTGATTATATAATTATATCTTGCATCCTTGTGGAATTGAGGGATTGAAAGTACCCTTTGGCACCAGGTATCAGTGGTCTAACCTTTCACCTCTAAAGACATGAATTCAAGTCATGCCAAGAGTGGTTTTTGTCCCTGTGCTGAAGGACACAGTTTTGCATGCATATTTATAAAACTTGTTTAAAGAAGGACAAGATATTCAAGCCTTGCCCTATGGAAATAAATGGCAGCTCTCCTTTTGTCTTCCACTGGTCAGCCTTTCCTTTAGGCTGAGAATATAAGAGTCATAAGAGATCTGCTTAAACTTTAACTTCCTCTTTGGCTCTGTCACATCTTGGCAAAGTTTTCATTTTTCTTGGCCAGCTGACCAAAAACCTGGTAAAGAGATGAAAATAAAACAAAACCAAAATTATGTCCTGCCTCTTGACTATTTCAGGATGCTGTTTCCTCCTGATGTTGTGTCTGATTTGGTTTATTCTTTTTCTGCACCAACCAGAATGGTCCCTTTGGGATGTTCTCATAGCTCAAGAGCCCAGAGTATTTCCTTCCTGATCTGGTAAATCCTCCACACCAAGGCCAAAAGTAAGTTGCCCACATCCAGTAATACAATTGTTATGCCACCCCAAGGTGGCATACAAAGCTTACATAATTAGAGAGAATATTGGTATACAGGAACATAGAAAGAGCTATACAAGATAAATTGTCCTGTTTCCAACATCATATTATACCTCTCACAGTCGCTTTTACAGAGGACTGCAAAAGATACATGAGAAACATTGTGAAATAATCTCAGGATTTATTCTCCTCATTAGATCTCAACCTAGTTGTTGGCACTTAGCTGCTGTCTTCAAATGGAAGTAAAATCAAACATCTGTGCACTTTGTGACATCCCATCTTATTTACCTATTCTTGAAGGTAAATATTCCTTACCTTTTAATTTCTTCCTCACACACCCCGGACTATGCATAACTTCTCATGGCCTGTTTAAACTATGCTACAATTTTGTGTTATGCAAAAGCCCTTGAGCTCAGACTGTACAGACTGGTAGGCTAATGCATCAGAGACCACACTGTGCTGAGATATTGGGTGACTTCTGGAAACAGTGCATTTGCAGTGGTGACACACTGCATCTAAGCCAGTAAGACCCACTCCTCAGCTTGGAAAAAGCACAACTTTGACATGACTGCTGCCACAAGCAGTGACTAATGATTGTTATGTGTCTCAGAAACAGTTGCTATTTTTCTTTACAAGATTATAGTAACTTCTGAAGATTTTACTTAATTTACCCATACCACTGGGTTTGCTTGCTGTTTTTTGAAGGTTTTTTTCACTAAACACCCTCTTTAACTGAAATCTCTCACTATACTGTATTTTCCAATTGTGTGACTTGCTATCCTTTAGACGTAGAACTGCATTGTGATGTTTAGTTACTGCTGTGACATGAAGGAGCTTTCTGGTGAGTTACTTCAGCCTAAGCAAGAACAGCCTCTGTTACCATTCTCTGAAACTATCTATTGTAAGTATCAACCACTTAAAGCGTCAAGAAATAGTTTTCACAAACACTGTACATTTGTCCATTGTAAAAGTGGGTAGCTGAAGTTCCCTGTTATTAGTCTTTTTATATTTTATGGCCTCTCTGATCACACTTACCATTGAGCACTCTAAATTCTTCCTCCCCTTTTCCTTGCATTTTGTTTTTTGTGGGGTTTTTGTGGGGTTTTTTTGGGGGGGTTGTTTGATTGTTTGATATTTTTTTCTATCCAAAGGCTGGCAATAAAACCTTACCAACAGAGACTATTACAGCTTGGGATTTCTAGTCATATAGATAACACTTAAGGGAAACAGAGAAAAAAATATTCGGGAAAGAGATTTACATGTCTCAAATAAATTTAGTAGTGTAACTAGATCCGTGCTACCAGGAACAGGAGCAGAGGTTCAGGGACCAAGCATGTAGCAGTTACAGCTGAGCAGACAAAAATGTTTGCTCACTCAGGGCTTACATTCTCTTTGGAGTGAGCTGTTGATGGAGACAACTAGACCAGAGCAGAGAGAACTGGCAATGTAGGCAATGGGAACATTTATTCTTACTCTTGTTCTTATGGTGCTCCTATCCTACGATAGATGCCACAGAAAGAGAACAAGAATTTAAGCAATTTTTTTAAAAGAAGTTGGTACATTTTTCTAAATGAAGACAGATAAAGTTCCTTAAAAGATTGTACAAAAGAGGTGACAGACAGCCATCAATCTATGTGAATTTAAGGGCTAATTTCAAATTAGAGAAGTTTAAAAGCTAAGTTTACATCAGGCCATACACGAAAAATCAAACCAATCATGGATGTAAAACTTTTACTCAGATTTGATTTTAAAAAAAGATCTAAAAATAATGCACATCATTACTAACCGATTAGCCTAGAGCACAGGGTGTGGGAAAATTATATAGAGAAGATGTAACTTTGTGGGAGTAATTCTGTTCTTATTTTTACACAGTTTATGCCATTTATCCAGGAAGAATTGTATTTAAGGTTTTTAGAAATAAATAGAATTGTAAGCGGATATGTATGAAACTGCAGGAGCAACTGATCTACAGATGGCAGCGAATTTTCTCTGCTTGAAAAATTTACCATGCCAAACTGAGCAATCATTCTGGAAAATTGAGAGTCTGTTTGTAATTTGCCTACTTCCACAAGCATTACTTCTATTCAACTTATACTTAAAGACCTGTCAGTGCTGGGTTTTTTAGCTTTGTTTTGTCTTTTTCACAGGAAAATACAAGGATTCCTCTTCTGAACTTCTCTGTGTCTTAAAAGCAGATTTCTATTGCCAGGGACACATCATGATCTGAACATTTTTTCATTCCCTGTAGAATATGGTTCTGTGGTCTACAAGAACTACTAATGACTGACTGAAGAGGAACTCTCTGCTGCTGGTAGATTGTCCTATCTCTGCACAAAGCTGATACTGTTTCCAGAGTCAGTGAAAGATGCAGTGCTGTGTGATCTCAATTCATCTTCACCATGGCACGCGGCCAGTGACAAGATAAACTCTTGAAAACGGAGCAGAATTTCAGAGGGAAAATTCTACCCTTCTTGAGCACGGGGTTGGTGTGATTTATAATAAAGAACACAACAGTACTCTTTCTTTGCATAAATAATTTAAATGCAGCAACTACTGTAGCAGCCACATAGAATATAAATCGCTAATTCCAGAGACTAAATCCCCTGATTTCAATATCAAACTGTTTAGAAGTTCTACTTTTCAGATCACAGCCAGTGCTTACATGGCAGAACTCAAGGAAAATAATCACCCTTTTGTATTCAAATGGTAATTACAAGAAGTAGAATCCCAACCCCACTTTAAATCTTTAGCTATAAGCATTCACTTTTCTCATAAACAAATAAAAGAGCACCATTTTTAAAAGAACATGTTTGAATTGCCTGTACAACTCGATCTAAGTGTTCTGCATGCACCCTCCCTCTGCATTCTGTCCAATCCATTATGCAATTTACTAGACCCCACTTCCCCTGCAGAGATACTCCTGCCTGCTCACAGGGACTGAGGATCTGGCACAGTAAAGAAAGCCAGGCCAAGTAAAAACCCCACAACAAAACTATATGGGATGAGAGGTGTAATTAATTTAAAATATACACATCTAGAAGTCCAATGTTGTGAATAATTCAAAAAATGCAAAGTATTCCTGAAAATTCCAGATGCCAATGGAAGTATCAGCCCTCTTTCTTCTATTATGTATAGCAGCTGTTTGGGATTTTTGGGGGGTTTTGTCATTGTTGTTGTTTTTGGGGATTTCTTGGAGGGTGGGGTTTTTTTGTTGTTCTTTTGGTTTTGTTTACTTTTATAATGAGAATTAGGAAAACTCATCATGTGCTACCAAGGCATCCTTACATACCCTAAGGGCTGTCTTTGAAAAATACTTTTCATCTAATGATCTGTCTTACCTACACTGGACAAAGCTTAAAAGGAACAAAAAATCCCAAACAAAACAACCAACCAAACAAACGAAAAAAAACAACCTAAACCAAAACAATTAAAAATCCAGCTTTAAGCAATATTACTTCCACTTGAAAACTACTCTTTTCAAAGACTCTGGAAGGGAAGTTCTTGTTATTCAGACACATGAGAACACTGAGAAAGTCTTTCTTGGATCTAGTTAAATCTATTTTTCACAGGAAACCCAATTTTACTCATCTATTTTTATTTCTCATCAAGAATGAGATGCAGAAATATTTTATGTCCTTAGTAGGCACAGATTTTACTCTAAATCGTATCATTTCATTGTAACATTTGCAAAAGACTTCTTCATTGAGGAGACTTCCACAGGTGATTATACAATTGTTTGTAAATAAGAAACACCTGAAAATCTTCTTCCTGACTACTTCTGAAGACAGCTAAGCAAGAACCAAAAGTTCTTGATGTTTACAGACATAATGGCCTACTTTTCTTTTGAAAAAAGGCCACAGTTCTATCCAATTAATATCTGCCCAAATAATTTTTGGGTTTGTTATTCTGTTTTGTTATGCGGTTTTTTCCTCTAAAGGAGCCAGTTTTTATTATTAGGAAAACCCAAACAGTTTTGCATGGCTTTCTTTACATAACCCTTGGCACTGTGAAATGAGTGGCATAATTGATTTAGATTTGAGGAATCGTTGAACAGTAGCTAATGACAAAGTTCTCAGTTAAGAAATGGCTTCTCCACCATGGTCTATGGAAAATATAAATAGCCACAGCAAAGCAACATATTACATGGGAAGACATAGACTTCACCAGTTTAAGTAATTTAATAGGTTTAAATAGCATCTCCATTGTACTACTTATTTACAGACTCTACTGTCCCTGATCAGGGAAACATTTTTCTTGGGCCATAGAAGCAGGTGCTGGTAAACTAAGTCATCAAAAATAGAAGTGTGCCTAATACATCTACATGACACTCCAGGGAAAACTTGAAAGAAGTAGCTCTTTTTAACGGTAAGTGAGTGTAGACTGTTTACCCTGGAATAAGTAATCTTCTTTTACAGAACTATAAACATTCCCCGACCACTTTGGCTCTTGCATCTGAAAGTTAATAATGTGTGCAGCTTCCCTCTACCCCAAATGTATTTGGTCACTTTACAGCTGCACAACATTTTTATACTCTCTTACAGCTTTCTGTCTCAAAACCAACTAAAGAGAAGATAGAACAAGGAAAAAAAGATCCTCTGCTGAGAAAAACCCCAAACCAAAACAAAAAAACCACTGCATTAAAAAGCAGCTTCTGTTATACCCATTTGCAGTATTTATTTTATGCATGTCTAGAGTCTACACTGCATGTCTTTTTAACTATTTTAGTTACTAATCCATGTTTTTAACTACTTTAAAAACTATTATTCTTGCAAGCTAAAACAAGTGAAGCTGATACTTATCCCTGTGATGGGAATTCCATAATTTCTCCAAAACTACATTCCCCTTATTTCTATGTTTTTCCTTCTCTGATCTTTCTACCTATTTCTGTGATGAGATACATAGAGTAAACAGAATAAAGATTTCTGTGTTGTAATATTCAGGACAACAGTAAATACTCATTCACGTGTACTAAAAGTACATTCATATACAAGTATTTATTGGTTTACAGCTAAAATTCAGTTTGTCAGTTTTACTGCCTGTTAATAGGAAAAGATAATAGAAACAAAATGGGGAAAAGTATATAATCTGCTCTTGACAGATGTTTTAGCATATATCAACAATCTGAGTTGATATTTATTTTTTGTTTAAGTAATGAACACAGCTGAAAATTAAGGCTGAAAATTCTGATACAAACCCCTCAAAAAAGCCAAATGCCTAAGTGGAGGAGAGTGTAGAAACTGTCCAAGTGACTGGAGGAGGGAGGTGAAAAACAGTGGAATCATTACATTAAGTGCTGCATCCAGAATTTATTTACACGGGCAGACGAAGAAGATAAGGAAGATGATGGACAAGGAAAAAACATAAAGTCATAAGAATAAAATACAAAAATGAGGATGTCATAAGAAACACATTTTGGAAGAAGAAGTTATCAAAGCATGGGTAGTTATGGACTCCTTTTGCTGGTTTTCAGAAAAAAAATAGGTTACAAAACAATCCCAACACCATGGCTAATATAAAGCATAAAACATGCATGCCGGCGGCGAGGGAAGCAAGCAGTCCAGAATCAATGTGATTGATAAAGCAAGCTTCGATTTATTGAATACACAGTGTTGCTTTTATACCCTTTTCCAAACCTACATGTAGTGAATTCATTGGATAGTAACCACGCATAGTGAATTCATTGGATAGTAACTACTTGTAGTGATTCCACTGGACGGCAACTACTTGCAGTGATTTTACTGGATAATAACACACATCTGAGTTCCAGGGTTCTTCCTTGTTTTCTATCATTCTACTTCTCTACCTTGTCCTTGAGTTAGTTTAAGCTAACAGAGATTGTTTATACTTGTGTTAGGCTAAAAAAAGAGATTGCTTGTACAGCTGCTGTTTGTGCTACACTCTCAAGGCCTCTTGAGGAGATAGCAGGGGCCCATGGCCCTGCTGCTCAAGCCATTCTGCAACACATACAGTAACTTTTTAACATCTAAACCATTAGGAAAATTGATCTTTTATGTATCAAAGTCTTACTATTTTAGATGTAGTCAGTAAAGCATATTCAAGGAGACTGTAAACTTTTTTGTTAAACATCATCATCAGCAAAAGATCAATAGCAGTTCCCTGCTCTGAAACAGCTACCTAGTTTGAAGGACTTCCTATGCCTTTAACATTACACTAGAACTCTTTGGAAGCTGCCTAGTTTAAATTATTAGAAATTAAATAAATTCCAAAAATTCAGGGGCTTATCTTTCCTGTTTTTGCCATTTTTTTGCAGGCCTGTTTGCTTTAAGGAAGGTAATTTCAACTCTCTCTTTGTGCTTGTTAGTAGCTTGCCTGCAACTATCATTTTTGCGAACCCACATTTATAAATCTCAAAACATGGAATAAAAAGGTTGAAATTCCAAAAGTGCTATGTATATTTGAGGGATTTTTCTTCAGTTGAATAGTTAAGGAACTTCAGAGATGCCCCCACCAATCTCCTTTGCAGTGCTCCAGCAACATAAAACTGATCTCCAGCATGAGATAAAGTAACCCAGCACCTGGTCATGGTTCAGCAACATGAGGACACGTTCTTTACAGTCTGACATTTCTTGATTTCAGTGGAGTTTTTCCTGATCTGATATGAATATTAAGAAGGAAGGTACAACTCCTTTGACTCTCATTCTTTCTTCTTTATACAAATTTTAACTTAATAGCACTATTGTGAACTCATAGTGAAAACATCATGAGGGCATTTTGAACATATCTACCTGCTGACAACCTGAAGGATTATGAAAGAAACTTTGTTACTCGTGGCCAGCTATAGGGACACCTGACATGACCTCATACCTAATTACTACTATTAACATAGTATAATTTTTTTAAGATTTACTTAAGCTTAGAGCAGAGAAGCAATTAAACATTATTATCACAGTGTGTGAAGAGCATCACAGCCTAGGTATGTCCTGGCTGGCTGGATCTGTACTTTCAAAAATGCACTCAAAAGTAGCAATTAAACCTTGACACCAGGTCATATTTTCATAGAATTAGAATGACATAGGTAATTCAACACAGATATAAAGGTTGATTTTTTCTCAAAAAAAAAAGAAAAAGAAAAAAAAGAAAATAGGCTCAGAAGAAATATTTTATTCTACATTAGTATTTGGAGTTGTACATGTTCAATACTGTATTAGTTGTCTCAACATTTGTTTTGCTTTAGAGGTTGCATCAAACTTCATTCCCACACATGAGATAGCTGTGAAGGAAGTATGGGCAGAAGAAGAGCCCTTTCTCAGCTTCTGTAATGCTTGCACCAAATGGAAATCAGAACATAATTATTTTTTAAAAGTGAAATTTGTCAAGGTACATTTTTTCATAAAGATTATTGTGAATTGCCCTTAAACATTGCAGTATTAACCAATATTATAAATACTAGTAACTCTGTCATAATCCAGTTCCCAGTTTTGTTGAAAGACAAAACTGGTGCAAGAGCAACATCTCAGTGTCTACTGCCAAATTCCTCTGGAGAAAACTCTTTCCAGGTAGGCTACGTTATTTTAAAAATGTTTTACAGTAGGCATGTGGGGTAGATGAGTTGGTTTGCCTTAATAAATCTGGGCTAACTTCAGCCACATTTCAAGTGTTGAAGCTGGTCCAGCAATGGCTTCCTAAAATGTTTCACATAATTTTACTGTAATTCAAAGCAGAACATTAGCATTGTCAATGATCTCAAAAATAGCCATGCAGCTCTCAGCACCAAGGGAGCTAGTGTGTTTCACAGTATTTTTTGTAACTTCTTGGGGCCTTCATAACATCAGTAGTGACAGGACTCCATAGTTCAGAAACGTCTTAGAAAAACAGGAGTCTGCTTTATTTGTTCCTTATACTGCTAGTTCCAGCTAGAATTTCCAAAAATTAAGTTCAGTATTAAGATCTTTAAAGAGCGTAACAATCAGGGTAAATGTCACACTCATTAATCACATTCCTAAACAAACAAAGAAAATAGCATGACTGTATTGACTCTAGTTTCCTGAGAAAACACCATAGATTATTAAGAGCAGCACCATGTCTGATAGTTCGTTAAAGAAATACACAATTACAAGAAATGCAGGGTGAGGCATATGCAAGTTACTTGTTTGCATGTCTGATAACCCTGGTGAATCAAGTAATAAACAAAATATTAGTAAGGCAAATGTCATTTTCTATTTCACATAAAATGCTGAACAAAATCTTTGCTTGGAACATGATGAAATTAGAGTTGTGTGTGACCTGTGAAATAAGAGATCATCAGGGTTTCAAACAAGCATAACCACCTAAACACACACAAAAATCATCAGGGGAACATAGGTTGCTCCATGCATTTCAGGGAAGTATAAATAGATAAGGGTTTCGGCATAATCTGGTCTCCAAAAGGTTTGAAATTGACTGAGAAGGATGATTTGGCAGCAACCAGGCCCAGCAGGTGGCATAGCAAAGATATAGTTCTGATGTCCATTTAATGCATCCTTTATATCATTCTGGAGCAGGAACCAGTCCTTTCCAGCACAGCAAAAGAAGCAGAAGGAGTGCTAAGAAATTGGCATTAACCTGTCCTCTGCAGAAGAGCCACAATAGTGAAGTTCCAATAAGAGGAAGAACTGAAAAACAGAGTGCTTCACTAAAACAGCACACTAGTTCCTCAGCAGTCTTTGATTTTTGTCACAAAGTAATTTCCTTCACTTTTCTATTTTCCAAAACAGCAGTATCTCCTGTGAGACACATATCACATACCAAAGACAGAAAACTGAGATCTCTATATGGTAAATAGAAAGGTGATCATCCCACTACATTGGGAAATGAAGAAACCTACAGCAGACTTTTACCCTTCCACAAAGTCCATGGAGAATGATTTCTTTGTTTAACCACCAACAGTGCAAAAATTTACCATTTCATTCATGGGAAAACAATCTGGATTTTCATGTCTTCAGACCAGTTTTCTACCTGATGAGAAGAAATACATGAAGCTACTGATACTGCTTACTTTCGAACACTTAAAGACACTTAGAAAAAGCAGTTTCTGCATGACAGATTTTGTTAGATTAATATAATCTGTTACATTTCAAATCAGTAACAAGAAAAAAAAATAATACTGATGTAGGAACTTTCTAAGTGCCAAGCTCAGTAGACCAAACTGACAGTAGATGCTTATCGCATCATTGCTTTGGTCGACGGAAATATAGGCCTTTGTGTATACGAGCATATAGTGCACCTCCTGCACCTGTTTCGGTTTAAAAACAATAGGAAGTAGGTGATGAATGGATAGCAGAACTTGAATTTTCACTGGAGTCTCTAGAAATATTCACACTCATGTTATCAAGCTTCAATTAGTTTTAATAGTACACAAACCCCCAAATGAATCTCAGTCACTCAGGTTCTTTCTGTAACGTGAACTCTGAATATGAGCAGCAGAGATAAAACCTATCCTCCCTGCTAATAAAATCTGTACATTTTTCTGTTGAGTATGTTGGTTCAATTCAGTTGAGGGACAAAAAAAATGTTAGCAGAAAGAAAGGGCAGGGGAGGGGTCAGGTGGTGATGAAGGTATGAGTGATCAGAATTTACGGGTCTTCATGAACTTCTCGAGAGTTTGCATGGAATAACAATTTCTTGCACCCAGCACAGGAGCAATAATGTTTAGGTGAATAAATGTAAAGTATGTCAGATGTGATGGGATGAAGCGGCATTTATGTGGCCCAGGTAAATGTAACCAGAGAAGCCTTACAATAAAGGAAATGGAAGAGTTCTGGTGTCACAATACTGACTATGTTAACACTACTTCTTGCAATACATATAAAGCAGCGCCCGTTGCACAAATAAAAGTAGTCAGGGTCCTGAATAGTATTCCTCAGGCCCATGCAATGTGGTAAAGTAGAGAAAAAATATCTAAACACAGTGCTGCAAAAGAGCTTATAGTAGTAAAGAAAAAATTTTGTCTCTTAGTACCTCACATTTTCTCCTTGGCTGTGTTGTCTACACAGGCTGCTTCATGGTAGGTTACTTCCCACTCAATCAAAATTTTCCTCTTAACTGGTAAATTCTAACAAACAATTACGAGTATCAGTGCTTTGACTTCACTTGTATCGCATTTTTCATAGCAGAGAGGACTGACTGATGAATTCCAATCAAATGCCTGCCTGCTTTCTATCCTGAGTGAAAATCTGAAGTTGCACTTACATACTCAGCACTTTTGTGAGAAGCTTGCAAGATCAAGCAGGAAAGATAATCAGTGTGCAGCTGAACATGACCACTGTCAGTTTAGTGGCATGGAAGAATGTACCCCCTTCCTTTCTCCTGGTGTGTGATATAAACATGGTAATCCTGATCTCTTTTGGCTTGCCTAAAAGGGTTTGTACTGACGTCTTCTCTAAATATATTTAATCCTCCTTTTCCAAGCTATTTCTTCTAAAAAGAAACCAAAAATTATTTTCCTATTATTATCATAAACGTCACTACTACAACCCCAGGACTGTAAAAGAAGGAATTACTTAGATGACTTATAAAGCTGTAACTGCTGAGTTCAACATTTTCTCTCCTGTGATCTTCCTGGGTCATTTATCTTCTGACCCTCCTGCTATTGTTAAATATCCTAATACTAACTTGAAATCATGCTGATTGTTGGTGGTTTTAATGTCCTTTTCAGTATTTTTCCACACATTTCAATATTTAAACTCTATTTCTCCTCTTTTTTTTTTTTTTTTCTCTCTCTCTGGTTCCTCTTTCTCTCCCTCCACCACCCACCACTCTTTCTCTCTCCCATTTTTTTTTTTCCAGGTAGAAGAAAGTATAATAAATACAGTATATGAATTATATCTTTAAAATCCCCACAGGGGCCTTCAAAGTACAAACAAATGCTATTTTCTACTCTGCACAAATAAACTTTCTGTAGTGGAAACAGATCATTTATTTTCCCAGAGAAGTATTGATTTAAGCTGAAATAAGTTACAACAGTATTGGAAAAAAGAAATGCCACCTGGCTGCACTAACAGATGTATTCCTTGCACAGCTGAAACTTTACAAAAGTATTTTAACTTTTTCTCATCCAGCGTATTTTGTTACCTGTGAAGTGATTTTCAAATAAATGACTGATGATACTCTCTGTCCTGACAAAGTTCTCCTTTCTGCCATGCTTCATCCCAATTTTGGACACAGTAAAAATGTTTCATTCCAGTAATACTACACTAAAAGCTGTGAGTTAGATGTTTAGTCCTGCATAGTTCCCCTTAGACCTGGACCTCGGACAGATAAAAAACAGAATTGGATTTGCTTCTTAGAAAGGCATTGAAAGATTTCAGAAATTCTTGATCTGCACTAAAACCCTTTCCCCCCCCCCACCTATAAACAATCAGAAGGCTGCGTGGTATGAAATTCAGGCTGTGGTTCTTGGTCTTAATTCAGCAACCCCAATTAATTTGTTTAAAATGTCCCACTTTCCAGAAATAATTACATCTTCTTTGGACCGCAAAGAATAAAACTAAAGCAAGCATTTTAATCTAACTCTCCCACATCGTGCCTAACCACTGAACTATTCAGGAATTTTCTTTTACAAGAAACTACAAACAATATTTTTTTTCCAAACACATAATTCCAGTAAAAATATTAGTTTTGACAAATTATCATTTTTTGAGAGAAAGCATTTGCTCAAAGACTTCTGACCAGCTTTTCTCAGAAAGGTGACTTCCTTCAGCATGCATTATTTGCTGTTTTTCAGCCTAACTGTTGTCCCAAACTGTACTGTGGGACTAGCGATCACGTGAGGGGTCAGAACTCTCCACTGGTGACAGCCCCAGCCTGAGAAGTTCTGCCTTAGTGCCCCAAGGAAAAGCCTTGGGGCTGTATTGGTGTGGATTTAGCAAGAATCTTTATTTTACCTGAGAAGTGACTCATTTGAGTCTGTAAGTTTACTAGCTTTTCTTTTTCACTCTTACTTTTAAAACAAATGTAACATCATTTACTCTTGAAATACCATTCTGAAGTGAAAATTGTTTTTGAAGCAACCCTCAAAATAATTAATTTTTAAAGAAAAAAAAATTGAAAAAAAATAGTTATTTTTTCAGGATTTTTTCTGTGTTTATGAGAACATAAATTCTCAATTTTTTTCCTTTGATTAACAGATTTAGCACAGTTATCTGCTAAAATGGGTAAACAAAATAGCCATTGGATCTATACTTCTGTCAGAAAGTATTATGAAAAGCTATTGATGATACTGAAAGAGCCTAGTCATTTGGAGAAAAAATATGGGTAATTCCTCCTTCTCTTGAAAGAAACAAACATTCATCTTAAATGTGACAAAGTTGTAGCTTGGAAATTTCCTTAAACTTGGACCAAATTCCATTGCACCTTTTAGTGCCTGGCACTGATAGTCAAGCATTATTCCACTAAAATACCTTCCAGGAGCCCCAAAATGAAGCCTTCACTACAAGATCTGAAATGTGCTAGGAGTTCTTTAACTTCATACAACAAATTTCTCACTGAAAGTGTTGTTTTAGAAGAACTCTAGTTTTATGGGCACAATTCTGCACTCGCAACAACTGTAAGTACCAATTACGTTTATGCTTTTCAATGCTCAGTTAGACATAAAAATGCTGACATTTACTCTAACAATTAGCTTGTGGAGATAAAACTGTAATCACAGAGCAGCACATGGGCTTACACTCACTTTAGCAATTAACACCACAGCATTTAAAAAATTCCTTATTCTCAGCTAGAACCTCTTTCTTCACAGCCTTGTAACAAGCACAGGAGGGTAATTGGTCCTCCTTTTAGACTGCAAAAATTAATACTTCCTAAGTGTCTGAATTGTTTCAATGCACTGTGCACCCCAAACAATAACTGGATTTACGCAATGTTTTTTTTGGCCTGCAGTTGAGTTACAGATGTGGAAGCAAGTAAAAAGGGCCCATTTGGGGTTAATCTGTACTAGGTTTGCTCCTTAAAGTGCCTGTTCACAGAAGAATTACTTGTTCACTGAACATCCCTTCAAAAGCTGTAGGAGTCAAAATCAGCCCTTTATCTGCCAGTTCTGCTCCCCTCCACTCTGGGAAAAACCCCAGCCATCCCATATGACAGTGCCATTTCCAGCACTCACTGATGAGTAATATGCAACATTTCTGGTGAAAGCAGGCCTGAAACTGGAAGTTTATATGTATATCCATATAAGGCAAATATTGTATTTATTCATATGTGATACACAGAATAGTAGTTCCTAAATGTGAGCTATATTCCTATTAGGCACCCAATAGAATTTAACTTCATTTAATGTGATTTAATGATTGTTAAGTTTTAGACCAAAGATTCTCTGGGAAGTTTTGTCTTATTCAGCTTTACGATTTCACTCGTTTTACTTTCATTAAAATGCACATTTGCTAACTAAGAAAGCAGAGTACAACACTAAAAATACATTTTACTTTTATCTAAACTTTTATTCATTTGTGGTTTAATTACATTTATGACAGTTGCATTTTTTCTAAATCTTTGGTAGTTATTCTGCACAATGAAAACTTATTGTGAGAAGTACATAGAAACAACTCAAAGGAAAAAACTAAAATTATACCAATATAGTTACAGCGGGGGGGGAACAATCATGCAGTATTGTTTACTGCACATTCAACAGCAGTAGATTAAAAACACATTCAGAAACAAAGACCTAATGTTTTGTACGCAAATTGTTCATCTTTTTCAGGGATAACAGGAGGGAGATCTTTGTGGCATTCTGTTGCAGTCCTGAGGAGAGATGACAATGAACAACAGGAGGGAACTCAGATGTATTTCAAGAATTAAAGAGGAAAGAAGGGTAAGCTGTTACACAGAAATACCACAAAATCTCTCTTCACCATTTAGTTCTGGCAATGTTGCCACTCAATGGGCCAGAATTTTTTTTTGTTTGTTTTTTTTTTTGTACCAGACAGGTGGGTTTTTTCCTAATTAGCACTATCATTATTCAAATCCCAAGTTTCTCATAACACTGAAGTTATTTCTCAGTTAATCTTTCTACTGTGAACTGTAAAATATATGTCATTGGAAATCATATGCTCCAGTTAGACTAGCCTCCTGAATCTGGATATTTATAAGAATAGTTAAATTTTCTTTGTTGGATTGACAATTCTTAACAACATATCAAACATTCAGGAATTGTTATAGGAAGTGTCTATTTATTTTAATCAATTTATGGTCAAGCACTGTTTAGGAATTTTCCCATATTCTACAGCTCTGTAATTGCTCGTTTTACCCTTTAAATAATTTTTTAAAAGTAAGAACAGCATACCACGACATCCATGCCAGTTCCCTGCTGTCAAGAGTAACCAAGTATAGACTCACAAAATCATAGAATGGTTAAGATTAGAAGGTACCTTAAAGATCATCAGGTTCCAACCTCTCTGCTATGAGCAGGGACACCTCACACTAGATCAGGCTGCAAAGCCTCATCCAACCTGGTATTAAACACTTCCAGGGAAGGGGCTTCCACAGCCTCCCCGTGCAACCTATTCCAGCACATTACTACCCTCATAGTGAAGAATTTCTTCCTGATGTCTAACTTAAATCTCCCCTCTTTCAGTTTAAAACCGTTACCTCTTGCCCTATCACTACCCTCTCTGCTGAAAAGCCCATCCCCAGCTTTTCTGTAGGCCCCCTTCAGATATTAGAAGGCCCCTATAAGGTCTCCCTGGAGCTTTCTCTTCTCCAGTCTGAATAGCTCCAACTCTCTCAGCCTGTCTTCATAGCAGTGCTGCTCCAGTCCTTCGATCATGTTTGTGGTCCTTCTCTGGATTCTCTCCAACACCTCCGTGTCTTTCCCGTGCTGAGGGCACCAGAACTGTACACAGCATTCCAGGTGGGGTCTCACCAGAGCGGAGTAGAGGGGCAGCATCACCTCCCTGGGATGTCAACTACTCCACATAGCTTGGTATCATCAGCAAACTTGCTGAGGATACACTCAATCTCACTGTCCATGTCTCCAACAAAGATGTTGAACAGCACTGGTCCCAATACTGATCCCTGAGGATTGCCACTCATCTCTTTCCTCCACTTAGACACTCACCATTGACCACAACTCTCTGGGTGCACCTATCCAGCCAATTACTTACCCACTGAGTGGTCCCTCTGTCAAATTTGTGTCTTATCAGTTTGGAGACTAAGATGTCATGTGGGACAGTGTCAAACGCCTTGCAAAAATCCAGGTAGATGACGTCAGTTGCTCTGCCACCATCCACCATCTCTGTAGCCTTGTTGTAGAAGGCCACCAGACTGGTCAGGCATGACTTGCCCTTAGTGAAGCCATGTTGGCTGTCACCAATTACCTCTTTATTCTCCCTGTGCCTTAGCAGACTTTCCAGGAGGATCTGTTCCATGATCTTGCCAGGCACAGAGGTGAGACTGACCGGCCTGTAGTTCCCTGGGTCTTCCTTTTTCCCCTTTTTAAAAATAGGGGTTATGTTCCCTTTTATCCAATCAGCAGGAACCTCACCAGATCTCCACAACCTCTCAGATATGACGGACAGGGGGCTTAGCAACTCAGGACCTGTGGATGGACCCCATCAGGTTCCATAGATATGTGCCCCTTCAGGTTCTTTAGATGGTCACGAACCTGTTCTTCTACAATGGGGGGTGCTTTGTTCTCCCAGTCCCTGATTATCTAGAGTTGATTACAAGTGCAAATGAGAATAATATCTCCCTGTAACGCTCACAGACTCCATTCACAGAATCACAAAATCACAGAATCGTTCTGGTTGCAAAAGACCTTTAAGATCACCTAGTCCAACCATCCACCTGGAGATTGGAGGAAGGGAACAACACAACCCACATGAACAAACAAAAAAACCCATAAGCTCCACAACCACCCACCCCACAAAACCAACAACAACACACAACCCACAAAAAACTCAACATGCCCACTACAGCATACATTGAAGCACCACATCTGCACATTTCTTGAATACCTCCAGGATGGTTACTCCACCATCTCCCTGGGCAGCCTGTTCCAGTGCCTAACTACTCTCAGTAAAGAATTTCTTCATCATATCTAGTACAATAATTTTTAAGCTGGGTACATAATGATCTAGGTGGGGTTCCTGTGTACATAGTACCTCTCAGTATTTTTTCCTTTGAACTTAGCCAGTCTTTCCTTGAGTGCTAGGAAAACTAAGCATCCACACATACTTGGTACTTGGTATACTTGCTTTGAACCCATTGTAATGTGCCCTTCCATCTTGTGGTAAAGAAAATGAAATACTAGTTGAGTAGGGACTCAACGCCACTAATGCATGCCACTAAGCAGTCTATAAATCTGTATTATTTCCCCTCCCCTCCATTAAGTATGTCTTTTCCAGATTGATGTCTGATAACTTTGTTGTTCCTCATGCAGAAGTAATTTCATACTCTTGACAGTCTTTCCTGCCCAGGTGTTGGTTTCAAGATCTCAATCTAGTACTAAATGATCAAGTGGTTAATTTAGAAGCTTTTTGCAAAACTTCAGTGCCATGACTTGCATTTGCTCTCATCAATCACATACACATACTGCAAAACAATAATTTAGGAAACACAGAAGCTGTGTTGCTTTGATGACAGCCTTGAAAATAATTCATTTAAATGATGCCACAAGAGTGAAGGATTCAAGACTTAACAAGACAGACAATTGGATTTTTAGTCTGCAAGGATAAACAGTTGATCACTGGTCTATCATAAGGGTTATGAGAGCATCTCCTGCTCCTGGTGGTCTCACTGTTTGGGCTCAGGGACACCTCAACAATAACAAAGTACAGCCTGTACCTTCTTGCCATTCAATGGTTGGGGTGAGCAGGAGCTCCCACCCATCCCAGCACTCCAAACCTACAAATAAAATAAGCAAGGAGTCAAGTAGGTAGCTGTCCTGAGAGCAAGATGGGGAGAGAAAGGAAGGGAAAAGGACCCAACTGGAGGTGATGCAAATTGCCTTAAAGGCAAATTGTTTCTATTCCACGGGAAAAAAAAAAAAGAAAAAAAAAAGAAAAAAAAAAAAAGTTTCAATTCAGTAAGCATGGATCACAGGGTGGATGGAAGACATAATTATATATACAAGAATAACCTGGGTTAAAAATTAAAGTTAGATGATAATGTTCGTGTCTGCTAATTTTTTCCCCTCAGCTTTTGCAAAGGCAACAGCAGCCAATGACTTCATACAAAGAGCATTACACTTACAAAAGTGATTGTATAAAAAGCTACATGTAACACACAGACTTACTGGAACTGTGATGACTGGCCTGAAGAGCAGACTGAGGAAACAGTTTAGAAGACAGAAATCCAACTCCAACCACTGTTGTTTAAATTTTTTCTTATACATGTGCTTCTGTTGTTTCCTTATTTAAAGACTGTGTCAGTATTCCTCTGGAAAACATTACATTTGTCTGGGCCTACAGCACTGTTTTGGAAGAAATTAATACATAAAATGGAGTTCTGCAACCTTTTGCCTTAATCAGTCAGCTTTTCTTCCACAGTTTGGCCTGTGCTAGATCTAAGTATAGCTGCAAATATACAAGATCATACTAAGATGTAAGGAGCAGAGGAAAAAAAATATCAAACTTATCCAGAGCACAGAATTCACAAGAGAAAACCCACAGTAATGAAACAATTGTCCTGGCTTTATAAAGTGAAGTAATAATGCTAAGATGAAAGCCTGTCAGTTACCACATTACATGATTCAGACCTCCAAATTGATGATATTACGATAGTATTAGTTTTGCTGGAAATCTAATAAAAATCATATTCATAGAATCATAAAATGGTTAAGGTTGGAAGGGACCTTAAAGACCATCAGGTTCCCACTTCCCTCCTATGAGCAGGGAAAGCTCCCACTACACCAGGCTGCACAAAGCCTCATCCAACTTAGCATTAAACACCTCCAGAGAGGGGGCTTCTACAACCTCCCTATGCAACCTATTCCAGTGCCTTACTGCCCTCATGGTGAATAATTTCTTCCTGGTGTCTAACCTAAATCTACCCTCTTTCAGTTTAAAACCATTACCCCTTTTTCTATCACTCTCTGGTGAAAAGTCGCCAAAGTTGTCTAACGAAGAATTGGTAACTCATAAAACTTAGGAGCAATGGCAACATTCTATAAAAAACAAACTGTCCTAAAAATATGCAGAGAAGACATGCAAATAAGAAACAATGCTGATTGCTGGATAATCAGAATACCTTTTCATTTCCTAATATGAGAGCAAATCTTGAAGGCAAATAGACTAGAGTGCAATTAAGGAGCAGCAACGTGAATGATGTGCCTCCCTTTTTTTGTTTCACTGCCTATTAAATCAAGCTTAGTAGTGTAAGTTGAAACAAGAGCGAACAGCAGCATAAAAAGGACAAACCGGGAATGCGTGACTCATCAATGAGAAGTAGACGCCACCACATTGTTGGCAAATACAGTATACTTTTGTTAAATGAAGATGAATTCCTGGTTTCCTTTTTGTGCTTTTTCTTCACTCTTATGTCTGTAGGGCATGGTTTGTTTTTCCTGACAGTCTGAGATTTCTGAGTGACTGTAACGTAGTGCCAGCACACACTGTGCACAGTAAGTGAAGAAGAAACAATCTGGCTGTTGTTTTTTGCTTTGCAAATTTGCAATTTGCTTCAAGTGACTGTATTTTCAATCCTAGTACCAGGAACTAATTGCTTGTGTCCCACTTCTGTGTGTCCATTTAATATGGTTATTCTGATGCAAAATTAAAATTGGCATCCAGTCAAGGTAACAAACTACGCAAATGTCTGGAATATGTTGCAATACAACTTCAATAAACACCCAAGCAAATCAGAGCTAAAGTAACTGTTGATGATACTTACTACTGGTCTTGGCTTTCTGAAGAAAGAGGCATCCAATATTGAATGGTTTCATCAAGGTGAATAAATCATTAGCAGTTTATTCAACTAGATTTAAATCAAGAATAAAATTAATAGATTTTTTAATAAAGTATACTTAATTTTTATCTAAAATTAAAAAAATAATACTACAAATACTTCATATGTAACACAGATTATGCAACAAAACTAACAGATTTGCTACTAACACTTACTCTATTTAGATATCCACTGGCTACAAATCCAAATTTCCAACAACAAATTTCAGATCTTTTGCCAAATAGTAATGGTATCATGTCAAGAAATTCCTAGAACAAATAGTGCCATAAATCATACACCGTGTGCAATTAACTATACATTTCATTTAGATTTAATAGGCTATTTACTGCATGATCTTCTTATGTCATAAATTATCATAGCTCTGTTGAAGTCAATGGAGCCTATTTATACCAGCTGAATCTTTTCTCCGTACTGTTGGATGATTAATGTTGCTTTTTAATATTTAGTAGTAAAATACATTTTGTGATATTGAGAGACACCAAGAAAAGAACAGGCGAATAAATATTAGAATTGCTTTGGGACTGAAAGTAAAAAAAAAATAATCCAGTAGTACAAATCTCATCGTAATTGGTTTACAAGATATTCTGATTACTTTATTTGAAAACCTTTAAATTACCTCCCAAGGGGAAAAGGGGAGAGAAAGAAGTAGTGCTGAATATAAGGCCTGCTTAAAAGTAGCCATCAATCACATGTGAGGCAAGACGACTAATTGCTTAGTCTAGAGGTTACTGAAGATCAGAGTGATTCTGCAGTAACAACCATTCTTGAACACTGGATTACGTAAAATAATACAGAATAATCCAGTTTAATTACCTGTACTTTTCTCTCTTCAAGAATGTGACAATTTAGTTTGAAAATGGTTTATCTAAAGAAGAACACCAGCAGTTCCAATACCTCAGTACTCACTGCTCAGTGTTGTTTGACACACTGAAGTAATATGTTCTGTTTCTTCTACCAGCCTGTTTCTCTCTGGTTTATTTTTGAAAAAGACTGAAGATATAATGACCTTTAGAAAATAATTAAATGTGATAATTCTAGATTATCTGGATTATCCATTAATTAAACTACAGCTCTGAAACACCCTTTGTCATTCTGTCAACAAACTATTGCAGATAATCATGAGATAAAACAATTCATCTTCTTTCCTTTGATTGCTTTCTTTGATCCCTTATCTGAAAGCAGTTATTAGCATTATTTGCCTTCATTATCATCTGTCTATTTGATTATTTGGAGTAAGCTTTATTTATAGATACATGCTCATGTTTTCAATGTATTCAAAATTCACAGTGAAGGGCTGGGCACTCTTTCACTCTGTTTCGGCTGTTAACCAAGGATTTTGACAAATTTTCACACAGCTCCACGTCAGCCATGTAGGGTTTTTCTTGTGTAAACTCACAAGATAGGCTCCTGACAACAGTCATATTTTGATCTCTTCATATCCAAGGTCTGTGTCATAGATCCCATATGCACAGTATTCCAACTAACTTCTGTCAAGTAGCCAAAAGAGTAATAGCGGGTTTTGGGAAGGATACTACATGTTAAGGAAACTGGAGCTTAAGTGAAATTTAACTTCACAGGATTATTTTAATTGCCCTATGTTATTAATGGAAAACTACACAGAATGACTCAAAACTCCTGGCTATTAGTTTCATACCTATTACTTTGTACATGGCCTGATTTTGGGAAACTGAGCATCTGCCATTGAATTGGACTTCCTGGACGTAAAGGTTTTCTTAACAATTTAGAAAAACAAGACCTACTTAAGGCATTTTCTGAAGAGGCTAACACTTTTATTAGTGCTTTATTTCTCTTTCATCCCTATTAATCTATGTGAGGATTGTTAATAAAGGCCAACATTATCCTAAGAAGACTAATCTCTCCCCCTATATTGTATTCAAGAAGGCAGAGGGTCATTTAGAAGAACTATGTCAGGTCTATCCCGATGACATTGTAGTAAGAGTCTGGGGAGTTTTATATCATCGTTTGTGAATATCTTTTTTCAACATTTTCCCATGCAAAAATAACTGTAACAGTTTCAGGCTGTTTCCTGTAAACTACAAAATAATTGCAACTGTCATTTGTCTTTTCATACATTTCATGTTACTCAGAAATATATTAGCAGGAAAACAGCAGTTGATTATTAACAGACATTGCAGAGTCACATAAACAGTTTTATAATGAGTTGGGATGTATTGAGTTACAACAAATCAAGGTCAAGTCCAGTACAGAGGAATAGATAGAAATTATATCTCTATCTGCAGCCCTATGTAGAAACTAGTTGTGTTACAACTTATTAAAACATAGCTGTCAAACTGATGTGTGAATTTTCTTGATGATAAAAGGAAATGGAAGGTTTGTTTACATTGATACAGACTTTATAACACATACACACTGAAAGCTCCTACTTTTGAGCGGTCCCTGGACTTCAACATAAGAATCTATATGAAGTAATCTGTTAAAATGAGAGCAGTATCTTGGCCCAGTATCTTAAAATGTCTGTGAAATGTATTTACATTCAGTTACATTTCTGCTTATTAACACCAAGGAGTAAAATAGAGAAATTATCAAGTTTCAAATTGAATTTCTGCATATGAAATACCCAAGTGGTTTTTGGACTGCTGAGAACAACTGAAATGCATAACAGCATTGTTAAGTAGATTTATTGTGCATTAAAAGTGTTACGTCACCACTAAAAATCAACCTACAATTTAAACGGTACACTAAATTCCTGCAAATCTTAAATGCATTATTTCATACCTGTGGTTTATAAGCCATGAATTATACTGAAGAAGGTTCCCAAGTTTAAAGAAAATTTTTTGAAAGGTGTTTCTAAAACCAAGCCTATTTTTACCATAGAAGATTTTTAACAATTGCATCTTCTTCTCACACACATGCGTACACACAAACACACACTCTTATAATCACAGTAAAATAACAAAGGGACCAGCATTTTCTAACTCCATAAACTGGCAGTTCATGATAGGAAAATAGCCTCAGATTTTTATACAAATTGAGTACACATTTTAGGCAACTAACACAAGCTTACACCTGAAATACACTGGACCTGCTAGCTGGAGCGTGCAACCAGACTGGCAAACAGACACCATCTGCCAAACAATTAGGCAAAGTTACAAAAATTGTATAAATTCAAATACCAGTTCTCATTGCTTTCATATTTTTTCTTTTTTTTTTTTTTTTTTCCAAGAGACACTGTTGGTAATAAGAATTGAAAGTTAAATAATAAAATATTAACTGTATCACAGGAAATGGCATCTCCTGTGTCTTGGACATAAAAGAAGACATTATGCTTATCTCTCAGCCGCTATGCTTTCATGTGTGACATGAAAGAATTTTATTTTGTATAAAGTTTCAATGAAAACCTCAACATTACATGGCCTTTAAAGAACACACTAGACCGAAGTTTATTAGAGAACTGAGTTTTATGCTTATGCTTGTATATTCATTACTTTTGTATGTACATGTCTTCTAAAAAAAATCTGACAGAATACTATCTTTGAATGTCTGGGTAGGCATAACTTAAGCTACTGCACAATAATTAATACTCTCAGGTTTTTTTGGGAGGTTTTGTGTGGTTTCTTAATATCGTGTAACATACAGAGCTGGATCTTGCTGAAGGGTAAGCCCATAAATTCATAAGCTCCACCCAAGAAAACCATGCATGGCAGGATACTTTTTGATTATTCAGTGTGACTTTGAATTCTCTACCTGTGAAGGTGAGGTATTCCTTTTTTCTTCTCCTTGAACACAATATAAAATACTTCCCATAACCAGAATTTGTTACTGGTTCCATTTACTAAGTCTTCTCAAACCACTGACTGAAATTTCATCTGACTGACAGAGGTATTTGAACCCTGGTGCCTCTTCTAGATAGCCATCTTAGAGAAGAGACAGCATATTGTCTGTGTGTGAAGAGCACCAAACATACTACCCTTACTAAGTAACTAGTGATGGTGTCTTCCCTTTATTGTCACTGCATAAAATAATTTTATCTTTCACTGCCCCTCTCTTGGTCCGGAGGAAGAAAGCTGATGTAACTGGGAACCTGAACCAGGGGTGTCTAGAAGGTAATAATTTTGAAGACCTGTCTAGATTCAAATTGTTACTCCAGTCACGCTGTCCCAAACTTGTGGTGGATGACACTTATTTTTTCTTAAGAGGCCAGCAGGTCAATTTGTCAAAGCACAGACGAATGCCACCGAAGTCCATAAGAAAACCAACGTTTACTTCAGAAGGATGGGAACCAAACTTTGTGAGTGCTATCATGCTGCTTAGCTGTTCTTTTCCCAGCATCTGAGGAAAACTTCACATTTTTCTCTTTCAAGGATTAGGAGTGTGGGTGGATGGAGTAAGTCTAGTGTGTCTACATATTGTGAGGCTTAAAAAGACAGGAGGCACAATGAGCCACAGGTGGTTTGCAGCTCTGTGGAGAACAGGCCTCCAAAAAACTATGTTTCTCACTGAAATTGACTGTAAGAGAGAGATGTAACAGAAAAAATAAAATAAAAATAAAGGAGAAAATGGTGGCAATACTGCGGGGCAGGGGCCACGGCTGGGACTTCATCAGGAGCTGCACATAGGCCTGGGAGTGGCGGCCTCAGACTGCAAAGCAAGGAATGCCGGTAACAATAATCATTTGTGGGTTGTTACTGCGCCCCTTGCCGCTGCTGCTGGTACAAAGGAGAGAGAAGAAAAGAAGACAAAAGAGAGGAGAAGAAAATCAAATAAAAGGAGGTGAGCTGAAAGCAGCCCTCGCTGAGACCACCACAGGCCATGACTTTGCCACCAGCCCCGGGTCCAGCGAGGAAAACAGCGTCAGACTCCTCGCCTCTCCAGCGCTGCTGAGACCATCGGAAGAAAGCTCTTCAGGGCGATAGCAGTGAGTGGCCCTGCCACCCGTGCCGTGCCCAAACTCCAGAAAGAGCAGACCCCTGTGTCCCCAGGCACATGGCAGCTCAGCTGCCACAGGCACCAGAAGGACGAAGGAAGCAGCTGCTGCAGCCACCCCTGCTGGCCCTGCCGCTGGTGCCACCTATGCTGGATCTGCCACCGCTGCCACAACTCGCCTCACCCCCCCGGCTCCAGGAGGACATGAGCACAACATCACCATCCAAACCTTTCAGCTCTAATGCCTTCTCCCACCGGTGTGTATTTGGCCCCTTACTCACATGCACCTCATCAACCCCATACGGGAAAGGCTTCGGGCTCTCTCTATCCCAAACTGTAATAGTCTTTTTTTTTCTTTCTCTTTACTGACTGGGTACATTTACATACCCAGTTTTACACACACACACACTTTGAAAATTTTTACAGTAAAATGGTATTTTAAACACATAATCTGCATGTCTGTGCTTCCAAGAGGAGCTTATCAGTTGATTATATATCCAGTGCAAGCAAGCTGGCCTCAAGCCAGGGGCAGACCCACCGAAATAATTCAGAAGGCTATCCTGAATATATAATTTGGTGTCAGAAAATCCTGGTTAAAAAATGGGGCGATTGTGCCCTGAGATAAAGCGGCTTCAACCCAAAACCGGGTTCAGACCACGACGAACTCAAAACAGGTATCTGGAGATGTAATACGCTCAAAATATTCACTCACTATGGCTCAGAAACTTACATCCAACCTTGTTGCAATTTCAGCTCAACATGTATATGTATACACACATGTGCTACATTAAAAATCTCATACTGTAATCATACTATGAATTTCCCCTTGTCTCAACAGGCCCCAACAAAGCAAGTAAGTTGCTGAGCAGTATCCAGACTAGTATTTGGAAAGAATGAGAGGGTGAATGCAAAGAAATGGCATTTGCTCTATTTTCTCAATTCAGATGGTAAGTAAAGTAGGCTGTGCCATCTGCTGAACAATTTGCCTCCACACTGTCTCGTCTGCCACTTGTTTAACATGTAATGTTATATGTCAGTCTGACAGGAATGCAACATTAACAGGCCCTAACAGGGTTTGTCTCTCAATGGGATGACAGCCGATGCCGACTCTGCCTCTGAAATACTGCCAGTTTCATTTCTATCCTCCAGACTCATTTCTCAAGATTATTAATGATAGTTTGAGACTGAGTTTGCAGCACACTGAGTTTAGCTCCTGACAATTACTCCTCATCCTTTCCAGAAGGGAAGCTTGTGGGTGTTATGACAATAAAATTTTATTCTTTTAGTTCATATATTTTTTTCTGTCTGCCTTTATCACATTCACTCTGTCATCCTCCCTGCCTTTTTATAAGATTTTCTTTTTTAAAACTAATATTGCTTCCTCATAAAGAAATCTCAACCTTTAATGCTCAGTCCCTTCCTCCCTGCCACCCCTGCCCTGGGTGTGGGTGTACGCAGAGGAATCACTATGGCAGGGTACAGAATTTTTGGACGCTGAGTGGCTGCTCTCGACTTATGCCTGCTATTAACCCAGAACACTGAATTAGAGCCTGCAGCCATGTCACACAGTGCTACAATCCCTTCAGATCCCTTAAACAGAAAACTGTCTACCATCACTAGCTATTTACTAGAACAACTGTCATGGTTGCTAGGCCTATCTCACTTCTGTACACTCCTACCAGACCAGGGTCTTGCATTACATTTTATGGTTTTTTCCACCTGCAGAAACAGAAGCTGATAAAACTTTCCAGATAATAATAACTACTGATCACTTTGCATGGCCAGCAGCATATAAAACATTTCATGCTTTCTCTCTTCAAGAATCAGTGATTTGTGGTACTGCTAAAATAGAGTATTTTATATAGTAGTTGGAACAAACCATGGGAGCAGCTTCATTAAAAAAACAGTTATGGAGAGGTTATTGAAACAGAAGTAGCTCTAGCACTGGTACAGCTTATGAGCTCCAGGACGGCAATGTATTAACAAGTCTTTATGGCTTCCAGGCCAGAGCTGGCTTCCATTCAGGCAGCTCAGTGTGCAAGCAGATCAAACGCATGACTGTTTGCTCCCATCTGTGCAGACAAAGCCCCGGCTGCTTTCTCTGTCTCATCCTGCTTAGGCTGGTTTTGATGCTCCCTGATGAAAATACTCTAAAGCCATTAAAAGTATTTATGCATGCTCTCCTAAGGCCCCAAAAGCTAAGTGCTGGTGGTCAGCAGGGCTTCCATCTATCTTTTAGTTGGAAGGCTCTGCTAAGTAATCAGACCATAAACTGAATGCTCACTTGAGTACATAGCACACACAAGCAAAAAAATACCAGTGACTGACAAAGACTTCATATTAGCTTTACTAAAGACCAGCTAATCTTACTGATTCCACTTAAAAATGGAATTAACTACACTTTTTAACTCACTATACACACAGACCATCAGAGCTCAGGTTTGATCTAGAAGCAGTAGCCAGAACTGTCCGTAGCACAAATCAGACCCATGATTGAGACATGCTACCTAGTAAAAGCAGTGCATTTTTTTCCAGTTCCCAAACTGCAGGAAATGTCAAAGATCTTTATTTTATCAAAAAGGTTAATTGACACATGCTGCCAGCATGCCACATCTGAACAGCAACAAAATGATTCTTTGTTCTTCATTTGTGGAATCACCATCTCTTATGGAAATGTTCACTAATATTAAACATGCATCATTTTCTAAGATGGACTAACAAAAGCTTATCAAAGTTCTTCTCGGCTTTCTATATTCTTTTCAGTGGGCAGAGTTAAGTTTCAGATCAAAGCAGCCAATATTAGCGAGTTTTCAGGTATCTATGGCTAGCATATAAAATATTCACAAAAACCCCTTGATAAAAACATGGTATACAGTTTTCCTCTTCTGGCACTACAGAGCACTTGAAAGTTAGGATAAATCTTGCCCAGTCAATAGACACCATTCTTCCACTGGCTTCTCTGAGACTCTTTAAAAGACTTCCTTATGAACTAAGGTCCAGAGCCCTCATTGGCTTCCACCCTGAGTACAAGATGCTTTTTTACATCTTTTTGTGCCAAAGAAGTCCAGCATAAGCACACAATAGGATATCTTTGTTAATATTTTAAAAATTATTAGAACAATAACTATAAAGTCAACATTAACTATAAACTTAAGTCATTCACGTACACTCATACTCTCCTCTCCCCTGGGAAGAAAATAAAAATGAACTACAGGTCAGGTTTTTAGCCTGCAGTTTATGAACTACTGGAACATATTCAGATACTATTGTGAACTGAGTCATATAAATTTTTTTTAAAAAAAATTAAAAAATCACAGATAACAGAGTAGTATTGCCAGTGCTTAAAGCTAAATGTAATAAACACAATATTAAATAGCAAGGGTGCATGCTCTCACTATGACTATACTTGTGCACCTCCCAAGAAGCTGCATAAAATAAGGAGATCCCCGTTTGTTATGATTTTAAATAGTTTGAGTTACATTAAGATGAAAGATACACTGTCAAGATACTGTATTACTGGGTGGCCAGTTCCTACTTCACTGCTTTTTGACATTTTGTTTCCTGATGTCAGCTTCAAAACACAGTTTCAGTTATTTTGAAGATTTTTATTATAGTATTTTACACAGGTATCTTGACCTCCCTTGATCTCCAGGAATCCTTTATTACAATAGGAAGTGGGTAACACTCAGCAAGCAAATACCGAATAGCACCCTCATCAGAACATTATCAATCAGTAAAATTCACTAGGACTCTCTCTTTCCAAGAAGAAATGAGACAGAGGGTGTTCTCAGCTGTGGTTTCTAAAAATGTCATGGATCTCTGGTACAAGAATAAGGTGCTAACCTCACTATCTTTTACAATTTCTAGCCAGATAATAGCATTTTTCCTGACCTACATTCCTCTGGCAAATGGAATTTGGTTTAGTAGTGTTTCTCACCAACTATCATAAACTGCCTTTGAGAGTTGCTCTGAAGTGTTAAATACTGCTTTGTTTTGCTTCAAAGGCATTTCTCCCATGGGAAAATTATCACTTTATGACCTTCTGTATGTTGCAGGAGTGACAGGACATTAAAATACTCTGATAGCCTGAGGTGTTAAGGAATATACCAGTATTAATAAAATGGTGAGTGATGTTTCAAATTTCTCTTTACATCAGAGCTTCTAATGTGACATTGAAATCTATGGAACACACACTGTATAAGAGGATTGCTAATATTTCCCAGCTTTTTCTAAAAGGAGTGGGAGTTTCAGAAATAACAAATGCACAACAATTTAACTCAATGGAATTTTCCTTCACTGTTGGCAATCAGGTCCAAAATACATTATGTCATATACCCCAAAACTATGCACCTAGATTGAAAGTCTCGGTGAAAAAAATTGCTTGCACAGCTGAGCCTCCTTACATTAGAAAAACAGTCCAGTGGGCTAATGAGGCCTGGTTTCCTATGGGTTGTGTTTAATGGTCAGATCCCCTGATGTCTAAAAAGGTGCGAGCTCCTGTTTTCCCACATTGAGGTTCTCGCTCTCCAATATGGATTTGCTTTCAACATTTCTCTCCCCAAAGGACTGGGGGAGAAGGAGGATGGGAAAAGCATAACAGTCTTTTTCCTGCATCCAGCTGCCTATTTTCAGCTATATGTATTTCACATGTATGAATTTGGCCAAAAAAGATGACAAGTTGGTAGGAGTGATATAGACAGACAGACACCACATAAGACTCATCTCACTAAAAGAGAAGGCAAACTTCATCCATATCCTTGTATTTTCAAATTTTTCCCAAACCAGCTAGTTCAAGCTATTCTTCCTTAACTAGTTTCGATTTAGACAGCTACTCTTCATCCTATTGATCACAATACTACGTGATTCAGGTATGTCCAATGAAACATCTACTTCAATATGTAATATATATAAAATATATAAATATGTTTACTTATGCAAAACTATTAATAAGACAAGAAAGCAGTTTCTAAACTGCATGCATGACAGTTGGTAAAGCTATTTTTCTACCCATCTCTAAACAATCCATTTTGTTCTCTGCAACTTTTTGAGGGTTTATCTTGGTTATTTTATATTTTATATCTTGGTTATTTTATCAGGTATTTTTTCCCCCTCTCTCTTTCCCTTGCTTTATATTTCTGCCAGCATTTGATAGTCTTTGTTCAGGTAATTTCAGTTGTTCTAGGGAAATGCAATTCTTTGAACTTTCTCTGTCACTTTCAAAACAAGGTAGCAGCAATGGAAGATGTAATCGAACTGTTAAATTTGGAAGCTCAAAGACAGATTAACCACAAAGACAAAATAAAATCTACTCTGTCAAAATCATGATTTTAGACTCTGGTGTTAGAGGCTTCTGAAATAGCAGTAGGAGTAGTTTTCTCAAATGTTTGAAAGCAATTAACTTTAATGAAATGGAACAGCATAAGGATTTGTAAACTTGGTGCTTCAAAGTAATAGAAAGAACATAAACTTCCTAAAGAAATGTATTTATTGAGCAATTGTAAATTGAGAATATTTTCAAAATGTAGTATCTTAGAAATGGATTGCCTCTCAACCAATTGAATAATTCAAAGTCAAGAGGACTTGGAAAAAAAATCTATCAAGTGAGCAAGAATAGTCTAATAATACACTAAACAAAAAGCATGATAACATTTCTCAGTAATGTTAAAGACTAAATTAAACATTACAAAAATAAAGCATATTTCATGCATGTCGAAAACCACCTAGACAATATTGGACAAGTAGGACTAAGAAAAATCTAAAACCACTTCCTTTTTTGAAAAAAAAAAAAGTCCCCTCTGCTTTGGAAAACACTAAGATGGTGCATGTTTTGCCATGAGAACAGCCATGTTTTATCTCAGCTTTCTTAGTATTGAAAATGTCCTGCTTGATGTCCTTCAAACTGGAGAGAGAAGAAAGACCCTTAAGTACCAGTGCCAGAGCAATCACTGAGACACAACTCTCTAAGTAGAAAAAAAATCCATTCTCAGCTCAGAAATGAAGTTCATGCTCTACCCTTAATCTGAATTGATAATGCAGCAAGTCCTAAGTACAAACTACTTTAAAAAACACAATTAAATCCCTTGTTACTCTTCTGAATGGTGTGTTGCTGTTTGTTTACAGAGCATTGAAGCCAGGTACCATTGAAGCACGCAAAAGGAGTAGACCTGTGGCTGAAATCAGATAAGCACTCACTGTGAAATAAGCATTTTCCCTTAAGGTTAATTTTTACAGACTTGCCTCTTTGATACAGCTCCATCTCCAGAATGCATTTACCTAGCATCAAAGATAAGGAGCACCCCAGCTCTGTAGCCTGAATGCCAGCTCCAGCCAAAACTATCCTGAGTCCAAACATAAGGTAAACAGGAATCCTCTTGCGACTTAAATGTGTTGTAAGATGCGGTGGCTAGTAAAATTAGTGTCTCTAACCCACTGTAAGAAGACAATTAAAGCTAGTAATTTCCTTTTTCATCTCTATGCAGGAATTATGAAACAAAGATTAGCAAGTACAGAATCAAACACAGACCTGTTAGCTAATCAAATAATTTGGCATGTGTTTTTGATCACTGATTCATTTGTAGTGAACAACAGATGCCAGTAACTTCGTATAATTTTGTGAAGGTCCCATAGAATCTTAGGCTATTTTAATAACAATCGTGCTTTAGCATGCTTTCCTGTTTAAACTTCCTGTAACAAAAATTAATTATTGCGCTTCATAATATTTTTTTTAGAGAGGAATAAATAATGTGATAAATAAGAAGAAAAACTCAGGGATCATAGGGCCAAATTCTTTTTTCTTTACATGTGCTTAAGCAAGTCCATTTTGCTTTGGTGCCATTTCTTTGGAACTACAGGAATGTGCCTGCATTTATAGTGAGGCTTTATGATTTTTTTCAGTTATGAAAGCATAATATGTGGTTATTTTAATAGGATGCAGTGGGTCTGGGGGTTATTCTTTTCTATAACAAACCGACAGCTTTCAAAACACCTATGCATCTAATCCTTATTACAGCACTAGGCTGAAAAACAGGTATGGTAGAGGAGTAATTTTCCTTATGTTTCTTTAATATATTCTCATGTGACATTCTCTGTCCTTGATGTATTCTTTTCATCCTACTAATGATGGATTGCATTAGGCACCACTAGCTCCTCTTTAGCCAGTTTCAAATGATCTGTGTATTTCAGTTAGTATCCAGCTACCCTCTTGCCTTTCCCAACCTAATTTATATATGTGCTATTTGGTCTCACTGGATTTCATTGAGTTAACCTGAAATGTTCACCTGAAAGTTTATGTTAAAATTTGGTATTCCCTGCTTTGTTAAAAAATATTTTTTAGTGTGACTCTCCTAGATACAATTTTTTTAAAGCATTAGAGATAATATATTCTGGAGTGAATACTGTGATCAATTACATTAAGGACCATGAAGAGCCTATCAATAGATCAAATAATTCCAACTTCTCAGATGGAATAATTGTCATAATTTGTGCATTACAAGCATGAAACACATCATCTGTTACAGTTATAGAAGCAGCTTAGACAAAATTAACTTACTAATTTGTTTTGTTAACTCACTCAAATATAATTCTAGGTCAGTCTAGGGTCAGGCTTTTATCCCTTCTACTCATATTAATTTGTACTTCACCTACAAGTAGATTCTTGCTTTTAGTCTGGATAATATTACACAAGATACTGTAGGCCAGCTGACATACAATAAACATCCAGCAAAAAATGTTTAGTCACATCAAATCATCAAATGTGAGGTGACTAGCCTTAAATTAAGCTTCTTGCAGTCTTGCTTAGTTAACTAAATCAGTCCACGTTTGCAGTGACTACGGACAGTGACTGAGCCTCAGCTGACAAATATCCTCTATTGGCCACAACTGATGGAAGGCACATTTGGACCTTGAAATTCACTGCAAGGTTTTTTACATTTTGTTGGTTTTAAGTTTGTCTGGGGTGGTTTTGTTTTGTTTTGTGTTTTTTTTGTGGTTTTTTTATGGAAAAGCTGAAAAAAATTCAGACATTGTCTTCCCTGTAAGGTGGTCTTGAAAGATAAGACCTTTTGTGAGCTTAAAGTACAAAAATGTTTGTTGAAGTCTAGAATAGCAAGCAAGTTTGCAATCAAAAGTGCTGTCATTGTTAATGGATTTAAGATTTAGAGAGGGAAGCTCTTACATTTCAGGTATACATGTGTAATCTTTTATACTGCCACAAGGATGGTAAGCCTTGATGCTTTAAGCTCCGTAAAAGACTACTCCTGTTGCACAGACCTGCACTGAGGAAAGGAAAAGAATGGGTCTGTGAGATTCAGGTGGAAGTTAAACCCCTGAGAAGCTGAGAAGCAATCTACACAAAAATCAATTATTAACCCTTCCAACCTTTCTTTAAAAAAGGTAGACCCCATCAATGTATAAGCAATATTAAAACTGAAGATTAGGTAAGATTAAAAGATCACATTTTATACGTTTTTTAAAGCCCTACATAACAAGCAACATGACTTGTGAATTTAAACAAAGCAAGTTTCACGCTTCAGTCATTCTTACTGAATCTTTCAACCAAGCTGACAAATTGTTTGCTTTGCCTCAGCCTATCAAGTGGAATCTGCCACCTGAATGTTTAGCACTGTGGCTAAAAGTGCTTAGCAAACAATCCTGAAGTTATTCAAGAGGAGGGAGATGAGGCTGTTAGAAAAATCAGGGAAGGAGATGATGCTTTTAGAAAAATCAAGTGAGCATGCAATAAATGGCAGCTGTGACATGGAAGGTAGAGTCTAATGTAATTCTGAGAATCCCATCACTGAGAAAAATGAAATTAGGACAGAAAAAGGCATTCATTACTGAAGTTGTTTTTGGATTTTCTTTGGTAAATAATTCAAGGAACAATTTTTCCTTAAATGTTAACATCGTGCAAGTCATGAAAGCATTTCATGCATTAGAATTTCAGAGGAAAATGTTCATCAAGTCTGACAGAGAAAACTAATTACTAACATACAAGAACTATTATAACTGGACTTTACAGAAGAAAAACAGTAATAAAGATTAAGTGTACATTTTATCCTCATCCTCATGAGACAGCATAAATGGAACTAGATTCTTTGGTTTATGCCAACTAGAATCTGGCATTTTTAATATCAAGTCACA
Source organism: Apus apus (assembly GCF_020740795.1). Taxonomy (NCBI): domain Eukaryota; kingdom Metazoa; phylum Chordata; class Aves; order Apodiformes; family Apodidae; genus Apus; species Apus apus. The sequence goes on from NC_067282.1 coordinate 163,381,426, forward strand.
ATAACAGAAACCCACATAATCTGAAGAGGTTTGGGATTTACTAGGGATGCAGGTTGTATTTTTTTTTCCTTTTTTGGATTTAAATAACTAGTAAAAAACTCACATAATTTTCAGAAATTGCAGGTTTTAATTTAATCTATTATATTTTGATAGAACAAAAATAAATTTCAGACTGAGATCCGCCCCTGCCCGCCTTTGTCCTATCAATCATGATTATGTTCCTGCCACAATAATTACAGTTTTTAATCAATTGTCAAACAACATTGCTCAGTCAAGTGTGAAGTGCTGTTGAAGTCCATCAGAAGAGAGGTCATACTGAAAACAACCAGAAATTATGCTTTTCTCAGACTGTGAGAAGAGGTTATGCATAGGAAAAACAGAGATCACCTTCTTATCGGCTTTAACATTCATTCAGTACAGCACTGGAATAATTATAGTTGTGCACTTGACAAACTGAAACATTAATTCATTCTCAGTTGAATACTCTAGTCGTCATAATAACAGCAGCTCTCCAGGCATCTGGAGGGAATATATCTTCCACTAACTTGTGTTTTCCTAAACATACAAGAAGAAAAATCATTTTGCAAAGCATCCCTGTTATATTTTGATACTGTGACCTTGCACGGTCAAACAACTTACTGTCAGCAACCAGAACTTGCTCTGCTCCAGCACTGATACTCTAAAGCAGCTTCTGTCTTGATGCTTGTAATAAAAACACAGCTTCACATTGTCTGAGTGAGGCAATAGACTTTAACAAAAAAATACAGTGTACTTAAGGGGTTTCTCATGTAAGAGGTCCTGAGCAGAGGATGTGTGAGAATAATTTTTATACCTCTAAGAGATCAGAAAAATCGTCAGAGGAACCTACATATAAATGTAAAAAAAGTCCTTGTCCCAAATGGTTTTCTACGGTGACATTTTAGCTGCTCAATTAAGTGACAACTGTTATAATCTTCAGCTGGCACATGATAAAAAGCCAAGTTGGTGACAAGAGCAACAGAAAAGCTAAAAAGCAACAGAAACTATAAGGCAACAAGATCTGTTAATTGAGAACAGCCCCTTAAGAAGAAGGATCCTTGAAAAGTTTCCTGTTTGAAATAGTGTGCTTGTTTATTTTTTGTACATTTGTCACATATAGTGCTAGGTCTTATTCCATTTGGATTTTGTTAGCAATCTAAACTTCTCTCTTCAAGAGTCTGATTTATTGTCCCCCCTTCCCTCACCCTATTTTTCAAAGTACCACCAAGACAGAAATGGCTGGCAGGGGAAATTACTGCCAGAGAATAATCAACATATTAAAGTATTCATTTAAAAGACATAACTACTTGAACCTTTACCAGCATTTCAGTATTTCAGACACATACTGTATCTAATGCAGAAGGATTGGAGCAAATAATTGACATTAAACTTTGCAGTGAGTGAAACTGCACTAAAAAAAAAAAAAAACAACACCCTTCAGTTCTTCTAATTGAGTATCCAACTTTGTGAATCAAGAAGGCTCCTAGGGCTTAGCTATACGCACAGAGTTGTCATCCCCCTTGTAGCAGGTCTGCTCTACATGCTCATAGGAATCACCAATGTTTCATCTAACAGATGGCTGGAACCTGTACAATTCCTCTAAAGACGTACAAGGTATGGTTATATCATTCCTAATGTTGAATTTAAAGTAGAAATCCAACACCAAGTGGTGCTGCTTACCCAATCCAAGTCAGTCTTTCATTTCTGCAGCTTTCTAGGTCTCTCTGATCTGAAATGTG